>NW_010297656.1:0-13101 GCF_000700745.2 Antrostomus carolinensis | reverse complement strand
CAGACAGGTCTCCAGGGAGCTGCTTCCAGCCGGCGGCCTAGCGCCGAAAGTAAAGCCGGGCAGGGGGGGCCGCCGCGCAGTGCGGGAGGCTGGCTCGGGCAGAGCGCGCCGGAGGGGCGAGATGGGGCCAGAATGGATTTAAATAGAATTTTTTTCCTCCAGTAATGGAAATGAAGATTATCGAAAGTTTACGTTAGAAACGATGACAGACTGAGAATCGAGGCAATAAAAATGAGTCACACAGAACCAAGCTCCAGCTGAGACCATCGACCAGGAACGTTCATGGTCGATTTAATCTCTTGGAGGCATTCCAACTTGCAAGCCTTGCCTCATCCTCCTGCTCTTGTGTGCTTTTTCTTTTTTTTAAAAACCCCTCTCTTTTCCAGTCTGAAGTAAGTTAACAAATGACTATGCTTTAGCTGCCGTGTCGAGATTTAAGTCACCTTCATTAGAGGCAAAAGGGCATATTTATTCAGAATGAGCTAATGATCTACGCCTCTAATCGAGCACCAATTTTGAGGAGGGATGGTCCTTGAAATGCCATGTCATCTGGTATCTTTTCCTTTTTAAAATGTTATCTCCAGTTTCAGTGCTTAATTTCTAAAGCAGAAAGGCAGAAGCAGTGAAACTTTTTCTTCTGTCACCAAGAGAAAGAGAATGTGTGGAAACTTCACCTGTCCAAGACATCGGAACCAAACTTGCTTTCTTGAATGGCAGAAAAGCGCTTTGTTCCTTTAAACAAACTGTCCTTCCTTTGTTTTCAAATCTTATCTTGCTACTTTGAAATAAGTCAAATTACAAGAAGGTAATAGGTTAATTTTTAAGATGTTTTCCATGTAAGAGTTGTACTCTGCTCAGAAAAGAGGGCAGCATAATCACAATTAGCTATAATGCCGTCTCTTACAAGTATTCCAATTTACTTGTTCGTGAGTTTTGTTTTTCTTCTGCCACAGCACTGACATCTTTCTCTGTTTTTTACAGAGTATACCTGAAATACCTCCTAAGCCTGGAGAGCTGAAAACAGAACTGTTGGGTCTAGAAGCAAGATCAAGCAAAGTTCAAACTAGACAACAGTGACTGTTGTGAAAACTATAACTAACAAAATATTTATGTTTCAACTGCAAAAATCCGTGTGTGAAATACATGTATTCCCTTAATACTTCGCATTTTTTTGTTTCTTTTAAGTAGAGTTACAGGCAGCATTAAAAATAAATGTACAAAGAATACTTTTGTTCCAAGTCCAATCAGTGTGCCAAAGTGCTGCTGATTTCTCAAATCTCAATTGCAGTGTAAGTATCCTTCAGAATAAAACAATAAAACATCATTGGCAAGTCTGATGGAAGTTTGAAGCTGCTTAACAAGTATACAAAGTTTAGCATCTGAAAAGCCAAGCTTTTGTGGCCGCTCATCAGCCTGAATAAGCTCATCTGTTCCTCTGTAGCAGAACCCCACTTACCTGTTGGCATTTCCGTTTTAAACTTTAACTCAGCGTTACTGGACGTAACCCAGAACCTGCACAGTAAGTGATGGCACATGCTTACGGCAGCACTTCTTGCACTGGACCCCTAATGCTGGCCAGCTGCTCTAACAGCACTCACCTCGGCTTTCTGTCTGTATCCGCACAGGAAACCTCAGGCTGGGGAGGATCTTACAACTTGGATTTGTTTAAACAGGGTCTGTTAGGTTGGGGGTGGGGAGACGACCCTGTGAGAAGCTTCCCAAAGCTTCCCTGGCTCCAGGGTGTACCCCCCAGCCCAGGCTGAGCTAATTAGCAATAGAGAAACACCTCTGTAATCTGTATTTGTGAGGGGAAGGACAGTCTTGAAAAGAAGGTGGAGAGAACCTGGAGAGGCCACTGACCTGAACAAAAGACAGCACAATCTGTGAGATTGTGCTTTTTTGAGCAGAGTACAACTCTTACATGGAAAACATCTTAAAAATTAACCTATTACCTTCTTGGAATATGACTTTTATTTCAAAGTAGCAAAATATGATTTAGAAAAAAAAAGAGGAAACAGCAAAGGAACAGCAAAGCTGACAATACACCAGGTTTTAACAGCAGAGGCGACACCCCCAGAGTAAGCATGACTGCAGCACTGAAAGAAACAGCCTCACTATGACTGGGAGACACGTCTTCAAGCATTGACACTGTTTTACTTCACAGAGCTAACAAAAAAAAGCCAAAACAAAAAAAAAAAAGCAAGCTTGCAACTGCATTTGGTGCTTATTAATAGCAAGCACTTTTCAGTTCAGGGTAGAGAAAGCAGCTGGACCACAGCTATGCTGCACATGAGGAAGATGAAGCAGCACAAAGCATGACTCTCAAGCATGCTCTTCGTTATTTCTGAAATTGAGTCAGATGTCATCCTAGGCACTGAGAACTTCAGCTATGGAACAGAGCAAAGGTTGCTTAAGTCTGCAAGTAATTAACAGATTAATATTGTAACAAGCAACTGTACACTTCCAACACTCTTGATGTGTTAGCTGCAGGAGCACTTAACCACAGTGGGCCTGAGCCACATTTGCTACTCAGGCTGGTCAGAGATGCAGAGGAGTGTGGATCGATGATATATTATCACTGTACATGGTATTTTAAGAAGTATTAAATCAAAACCTCAGCAGTCCATGGCTACAGAGCACAAAAGCTGCAGTGCCACAGTAAGATGACTATGCCTTAAGAAAAAAATGGCACACCTGCCCTCTTCAATAACTTACTAACAGAGGACAGCCATTAAAGCTGGTACTGCTGAACTACACTCCAGGTTAGACCACTCGGCACGCTCTAGTAACAGAAAGCTCTTGCACTGCACTTAAGATACTATTACAGTGAACAAAAACCAAAACAACCCCAAACTCCCTTAAAATCCCCAAAACTAAGCTCCTATTCTTCCAAGTCTCAAACAGCACACTTCAATAAAGCCAACATCTCTGCCTAAACCCTACCTCAATGACCAGGCTGATACATGGCATTTGTATTTATTGCATGTAAACAGTATTTGGGCAATACAAGAAGCCTAGCAGAGGTAAACAGAAAGCAAGTTCTTTAGGTCAGTGCTTAGTGCCGTCACCTAACTACAAAGTTTATTTTGCTTCAGATTGTAAACCTCAAACTTCACGTAAGTTCTGTTAAAAATAACCAGAAGAGTGGCTCTTAAGTGGAGTCCCTGATAGAAGTACTACTTCTATGCACTTCTGCCACAGAGGAAGGCAAAAAACAAAACAACTTCAGTGTAAACACTTTCTACCAATCTCATGAAGATGTTCCAAAGTAGAGGCACTAGTGAGAAGATGTAGTGCTTCATCCAAACACCACATAAGTCTGATAAAGAAAAAGTGGTGCCTCCACAGTTCAACCCATTAACATTATAATTTGGTGTCAGAGTGAGCTTGAATTAAATTATTTACAGTGCTTTACTATACTAAAGAGACATGGAACAAGAGTGGAAAAAGTTTAGGAACAACAGCATTAAGGGGTGTCTGTTAACAGACAAGAGCTTCAACCTTTAAAAAACTGTAGCAAGCAGGACAGCTGTAGCTGTTGGGAAAGCTACCCAGGTTACAGACAGTTAGGAAGTACCAGGCAGGACAGTGTAAGCTCACAGACAGTGAGACACTCATTTTGGTTCACAGCTTTAGGGAAAGGAATTTATTCCCCCCCTCCTCATCTCAGCTGTAAGAACTACCACTGACCACTCTGTACCATGGAGTCAAGTCACAGATAGTCCAGTGCAAGCTGGCAGCACTCCAGTTCCAGTGCTATTTTTAAATGCCCTATCTCATCTTTCTTAAGATGGCAGTAGATATGTAACTTGTTGGATACTTATTTCAACTAGCAACTTCAGTACAGCTCTCAGATACCATTTGGGCTAGACAGCACAGCAGGTTTGTTAACAAAAAACCCAGGCACAGGCATACACTGCACAAGAACTGCAAGCTGCTTGTTATACAAAAGACCTGAACACTCAAGACAGTCCCTTCATTTCTTTGTGGTAGCCTAGAAGATGAGCTTACTCTGTAAAATTTAGCATTAGTGGTGTTTGGGAACATTTTATTTTGTACATGACAAGATTTTACACCAAGTCAGTTAAATAATACAAATTTACATTCGTGAGGAATGTTTTTAGAAAAGTCAACTTAAAAAAAAAAGTCCTCCTTTACCCTTAAGCCCCATACCATCCCTCAGAATTTTACAGTGGAAAAAACCAAAACAATCTAACAATTCACATTCCCTCCTAACCCCGCAATGCAGGACGGTAGTTGGGAGCAGCTTACAGTTCATCTTTCACATCTGTGGATTCCTGTGGAGACATCAAACAGAATCAGAATGTTGCTTTTTGAAAGTGGAAAAGGCTACAAGAGCTGCCCCAGAAGAATTTAACCTAACTATCCATCAGGATGTAATCAGAATTGCAGACATTAGCTAAAGTGAAGGCTGACTTCACAGAACAGTTAAACCATTTAGAGGTAGTTGTCTGCAGTGTTGTTTCAAGTCTGAACTGTTGTAAGCTTTTGAAACAGTACTGTTGCCCATTTGTTGATGTTATTTATTGCCCACAAGCTGTGGAAATCCAACAGGTAACATTAAGTTCACTGTAGAGAATTTGCTGCTCTTTTCTTGCCATAGGGCACTGCTACAACCTCTTAAGCTTAATTTAGCTCCAACTTTGAACATAACTGTGATTTCTTCTTACAATATAGTTTGATAAGGAATGAAGTGTCACCTGTGCTGCAGTTTTTCCCCCCCTCCAAGAAAAGCTTGAAAAACCTCACACTAAGAACTTGAGACTTTACCTTCTGTGTTTCACTGTCTTCAGCATCAGCATCCACCTCCTCTTCATCTTGCTCTGCCTCCTCAGCTGCATCTTCAGGCTCTTCAGGTTCCTCCTCCACCTGTAGAAAGGTCACAAGCAGTTTGCTTTATTTGCTTAGGACATTTACTAGTTGCAGACTAGCTGAATACAGGCTATTGAAGTATTCACTATCAGTTCTTAACAGTTCCCCTGAGCTACCTGAAAGAGAAAAGTTCTGTTTAGCACTGACTCATCATCATGCCTCCTCCAGCAGGATACCCAGCATAAACTCTTGCACAGCACTATCAGAACTCATATTACTTATACCCACTTATTAATTTCTCCATTAATGGGCACATGTGCCTTTGGCCCCTGATTTACTCCCACAGAACCACCACTTAGTTAAGGACAGGGCAATACTTGAGTAATGAAAGAGCAGAATCCCAAGCAACTGGAAAGAAGAGTGGAAGGGAGGACATGAGCATGAAGTACAGACTCATCAGTTTCCCAGTCAAGTACTGGAACTGGGATCCTGGTATCCCACCTAAGTGTAGGAAGCTGGATATATTTCATATTATGCAAGTTTATCAAGTATCTGCTTTTTAAGTTGTAGCAGCAATATGTCAATTATCAGCCTCCAAGTTGAAGGCAAACTAACCTTGGCATCCAGGTCAATGTTCAAGCTTAAACGAAGCATCCTTTCTATTCTATCTCCATATTCCTTAGTGTCTGGTAGCATGTATCCTGATCTCAAAGTTGCAGTTTCAAACAATACCACTGCAAGATCTGAAACTGTTTTGTCATCTTCATTTTCCTAATGTGGAAGAGCAATAAAAACACCAAATAAGCAGAACTGTTAACTAGGTCGTATGCAGCCAAGTAGTATTTCACTACTGTTACTTGTTTACCTTGACTCGCCTCAGCATATCCTTGATCAGTGGATGCCTGGGGTTAATTTCAAATGTCTTCTTTTGGCTAGCATAGTAACTGAAAAGAACAGAAGTTGCATCACTAAGTTTTGCAGTAGAGGACCCAGCTACATCTTTAAAGCTATGAATACTGATTACAGCCACAGTAACAAGTGTATTCCCCCCCCATCCCACTTTATTGCTAGCTTAACTCTAAAGCATTAAAGTTACTAAGACAGTTCATCTCTTGTCATCAAATGACAGATAGCAAATGCCACTGCTGACTCTTGCTCACCAGACAGTTTTACATACTGTATTCTGAAATAACAATGTAAGACCATGATGGAGACTGCAACTTGCTTATAAGCAACCTATGAATATGAAGGATCATCTGAACCAGACGGAAGGGAGGCCATCAACTACATTTCACATCTGCTGCTACATAACTGAAAGCATACTTTGTAGATATATCCTTCCCAGTTTGGTAAGCTTGAGCCTTCATGATTCTTTCCATGTTACCAGACCATCCATACTGACTAGCCACAAGTGCACACGGAGACTGGGTTAAACGTTGAGATAGCACAGCTTTTTCAATCTGTAGGGGAAAAAAAAAAGCCTTAATGTTACTTCACAGAGCTAAGAGCTTATACAGGGAATAAAGTAAACAACTTCAAAATTTCCTATCACTTCAGTATTTTCTCAAAGAATCTGCAAGGTGTGTCGTAGCCAGCATTTAAAAATAAGCATGATACACAGCATAACATTTTACCTTGTCTTTTAGAGCTTTGTCTTTCATCCAGTTTAAGAGTGGTTCAAACTCTTTTTCCAAGGCTTCCCGACTCTCCTTAGACTTTTCACTTTCTTCAAACTTAACTCCTTCTTTTGCTACATTCTGAAACCTCTTCCCATCAAACTCTGGCAGAGCCTGAATACAGTATTCATCTACAGGTTCAGTCAGATAGATGACTTCATAGCCTTTTTTCAGAAGACGTTCAACAAAAGGTGAGGACTCAGCCTAAGATGACAAAACAGATGAGATACCTGTTTGATTGCGTTGCTACCAGCAGCTACTGAAACATGTACAACTGTTTGACATGTGCTGGTACAAGGAAAACTGAACAGCAGTATTAACATAACCAGGGAGTCTCCACATTTACAAAAAGTGTTTCACAATGTTTATGGTACTACTTTAACTAGAAGCTGCAATATTTTTTCCCCTTTTCTCTTTCTTCCACACTCACATACCTCCTTTCTGCTGGCACCTGCCATGAAATAAATTTTGTCTTGCTTCTCTTTCATTCTTTCCACATATTGGTCAAGACTTGTGAGGTTACTTTCATGATGAGAAGACTGGAAGCGAAGAAGTTTAGCCAGTCGCGTACGATTGGAGTGATCCTCAATAACTCCAAGCTTTACGTTAGTACCAAACTCTTTCCAGAAGGTGTCATTGTATTTTTCTTCTGCAATTTTCTTGATCATATCCAGAGTTTTGCGGACAAGTTTCTTTCTAATAACCTAAAAAAAACCAGCAATACCAAGTTATAACAATAACACTTGGAAGAATCCTCAACTCAACCTCACTGCAAAGGATGGATTCAAGACACTTAGTGTCCCTGATTTAAAGTGAACAGAGGTAGTCTGAAAACAGCAATGCTTGGGTGTCCTATACTTTAATTTCACACTCCATATATAAAGTCAAATTCATCAAGCTATTATTCTTCTAAACCTTGCTACTGTCCCACGTTTACAATGAAGAAATTTAAGAACAATTACTTTACCTTTAACAGTTTATGCTGCTGAAGTGTTTCACGAGATACATTCAAAGGAAGATCATCAGAATCCACCTAATTGAGGAAGAAATTCTGTAAGTATAAGCTAACAGCATTTGAAGATTCAGAAAATCAAATGCAAGCAAGACTTAAAACACTTACAACACCCTTAACGAAGTTCAGGTATTTTGGCATCATGTCATGGAAGTCATCAGTGATGAACACTCTTCGAACATACAGCTGAATTACAAGAGAAAACAGCAGCCAGGTTATATTTGGTTAAGACATGAAACCATACCCACGCAACACTTGCTTGTCCTACCTTAATGAAGTCACTTTTTTTGGATCCATATTCATCAAACAGGCCACGTGGAGCAGAATTAGGAACAAACAAGATAGATTTGAAAGTTACTTCCCCTTCAGCAGTGAAGTGGATGTAAGCCATTGGGTCATCATGTTCCTGTGAAGAGAGAATACTTTTAATTGACACGGGGAAAATACCAGTGAGTTAAAACATTTCCAATAATAACATGAGTTTACCAAATAAGTGCAATTATTTTAAAATTAAACTATTTAAATGTGCTTTGTTAGAATCTGTTATGGAGACAAAAGTTCCAAATTCAGCTGAGTTACTCACACAGAAACAACCTTCCTTGGGACCCGAGACCTAGTCTATACAGTTAGGGTTTGGGTTTTTTTTTTCTTTTTTCTATTTTTACAAGCCAATCACCAAAAAGCTACCAATAGCACAGCATCAATACAGTTAGAGACTCCCAAGTAACACATTACACTGTATTTACACATAAACACAATGTTGTTTCTAGAAAGCTCTATCTTCCTCTTTCTTCCACCATGTACAATAAAAGCACCATCACTCTCATACTAACTAAAAATTTCCCTGTCAATATTTAAACACAGCAGTAAATGCCGTAAGAGCGGGAATATATTACTTCTTGAACCCAGGCCACTCAACACTTGAGTGGTAGTACCTTCTCTCTACAAAAGATTAACACCTTACCAAGATGTGATACCCCCTAGACACTCTGCACTGTCAGTCTATCTACTGACAATGATTAATTATTTCTTCAGAAAGAGCCCATCCTATAAGCACTGTTTCATTTAAACATCAAGAGATACTACAGCAAATCTCTTGCTTTGGAAAAATCTTGAGGCTCAGAGCTTACCTTGGAAAAGGTTTTGTAAAAAGCTTTGTACTCATCTTCTTCAACTTCTTTAGATGGTCTCTGCCAGATTGGTTTTATGTCATTCATGAGCTCCCAATCCCAGACAGTCTTTTCAACCTAGGTATGTAAACACCATATATAAAGACTGAATTCTTTACTTCAGGTTAAGTCAGTTAAAGACACTCCACTGAAGCTAAGTCATAAAATAGCATGTCAAAAATACACATTCTTTCTAATTCACCAAATAAATTATGCAATGGCCTGGATATTCTCATTCAAGCATACACTTTAGTGTAACAGATGGGAATAAAACTTAAGTCTATGCTAGTGTGTCCTATGTACACATAACACATTCACTGAGAATCAATTATTTCTGTTCTACTGCCATTCTGAAAACAGCTTTTCAGCAGAGTGTACTCAATTTCAACTGTGACTGTCAGAGAACTGAAGTCCATTACCATTTCAGGTGGTTCACTCAAGTATTTGTAATTAGTTCTGGGACCACTGCCTCACAAGGTTATTGTCAGTCATATGCCTGATTTCAATCGAGTTTGATTTGTTTACAATCTTCCTTCCTGACAAGATGTCTAACTGCACTTGACCAGGATAGCTGTTTGAAAGCACACACACACACCACTGAAGTGCACCTCTGGAAGGCTACCTATGAAAATCGCTGAACTATCTGACATGAGTTACAAAACCCAAAGCCTGACAAAGCTTACCTTCTTAGTTTTTGGTTTCTTTTCTTCCTCTTCTTCTTCTACTGCAGCTTCATCATCATCTGTTTCTTCTTTTTCCTTTGCTTCCTCCTCTTCAATGGGTTCTTCAACAGTCTCTGTCTAAAGAGACAACTGAAAGTGGAGATTTGGACTGCTTGGCTTCCTAACAGGTAAGTTCTAGTATTATCTCAAATAATCTCAGAGCACTAGTTTAACTTGTGTCATCTGCCTATTGCAAGCATTTCTCTGTTAAGCTGCCCTATTTTTTAGTTGCATTTTTCACAAATACACGCTGTCCCTTCAATACACTGGGAGGTCACTGTACTCAACTTTTAAGACTTTCACAGCTTCACATTTAGCTTTACAGATAATGCTTATCAGAGACTTGGGTGATTATAAGTTAGTGCTACACAAAAAAACCATCAGAAGAACAGGCCTAAAAGTTAAGGTGCTACCCCATTTTCAGAAGGGCCCCTAACCATGGCCCTGATTGAGGGCTTACCAAAGCTTCCAGCTACTAAACAAAGCCAAAGGAAGAAACATCTTTCTTAGTAATTAGCACAATTTTTTCTCTTTTGGCAAAGTTGAGTCAGAATAAAACTAAGTTCCTTGAAAGTTTGTGATTTTAGCAACACACTAACTTTTAGAGAGCAAGGAACTAGTAAGATACTAGCCAGAAGAGATGGGAATGGAAGAATTTTAGAAATTAGACAAGCAGAAGTTCTATAGTATGCCTTCATCCTTCCCAAAAGATCGGGACAGTGTTTTCACAACCAAAGCACATACTGTGCAATGCTCAGTTAAACAAGCTTACCTTGCTGCTCCACACGTATATGGGGAAGTTTATGAACTGGGAGTATTTCTTTACTAGATTTTTGACAGTATCCAGCTCAAGATAATCAGATGCTTCCTCCTTCAAGACAAGGCTAAAGAAAAAAAAAAACCAAACAACTTCAATCAAAGTGTTCAACAACTATTTTTGAATAGTTTTACAGGAGGAGATGCATTTTCCTACTGTTGCAGCTATAGTAATTCAAATTTATGCAAGTGAGTTTTCATCAGTTCAGCTGCAAATATCTCAAAAATACAATCTCTACTAAACTGCCCCAATGAGAAGGAAGGGGTAATTGTTTCAACAACTAGGGGAGAACACAATATCCAGAAGTCTAAATGAAAACCTCCAATCATATCGATACTTATCAGGACCTCAATGCACTCTCACTAGCTTTACTTGGAACCAGAGCACTGAGATGAATTTTCATACTAAGTGCCTTCTTTGGGAAGAAGTCCTCTAAACCCAGATCAAATACATTTATCTGATTATAAAAGCAATGACAACAGGATGTCAAACTACCTCTAGTTTGAGATTTATATATGACATATAAAGAGCAGCCATTTTCTGAAGGAAGCTCCATAGCCCCTGTATAGGTTTTGGTGGGCCACAATAGTGTTGAGGAACTGAACGAGTCTGCAGGCAGCTGAACTGTCTGGAATTACTTGCTGACAGTCAGCTGTTAAGATGCTCGTGGTTTTCTCAGTTCATCTAATGGAATGCAAAGCAAACTACATTATCACTCTGCACTTATTCTGGATGCAGCTAATAGTTTGCATGTTTCTATTAAACAAACAAACAGGCTGTATTACAAGAATCAAACAATATAGGAGTCACAATGCTAATGTCATCCACATATTCCAATGAGCAAAGTGTACCCACGTAACTTCTTTCTCTTTTAAACCCAGACAAACTTAATACTTACGTTATGGTTGTGCCACGTCCTAAAGTGTTTCCTCTTGGGTCACTAATCACGGAGAATTCATTTGAATCTGACTCCCAAATATGTTGGGTATCATTGTTGTGTTTCGATGTGACAATAACTCTGTCTGCTACTAAGAAAGCAGAATAAAAGCCAACACCAAACTGGCCAATTAGCTCAGATGTTGACTGGCTATCATCCTGCATTTCAGTCATCTTGTTTAAGAATTCACTGGTACCAGACTTTGCAATGGTACCCAGGTTTTTAACCAACTCCTCTTTTGTCATGCCAATACCCGTATCTGTAACATGAAGCATGTTCTTCTCTTTGTCACACTGGGGGGGGAAAAAAGAGAAAGATGCAGTTTGACTTCATTTTTTATCTTAATGTATAATAGACTGTCATGGAAAAGCAATATGTAGAGCAGCAGCTATTCAAATTCAAACATGCCCAGTTAGAATAAATCAAATTTGCAGTAACTACAGAAATGAGGTTCTGTTACTCTTTATAGAATCAGAGATATATTTTCACCATTAAAAGAAGAGTAGTCTTTGATAAAGTTAATTGCAAGGGTCCTGATGCGGTCCTAGTTTGTATTTGCATCAATATTAACCCCAAAATTTAGATTTGATGATGGACCATCTTTTTACATTCCTCCCACCAGTCCTCCGTAAGAGATGATTGCACCTCATGCTTCTTACCTTGATTTTAACCGTAAGTTCCTCATTACCAGCAAGAGCATTTTCATCAGTTAGGGATATTAACCGTATCTTATCTAAAGCATCCGAAGCATTTGAGATGAGCTCCCTCAGGAAAATCTGAAATAGAAACCAGCAGTCAAGAATTCCATAACACAGACAAACAGTTCTAACATGTTCTACTGATAAAGGCACTAACCTCTTTATTTTTATACAAAGAGTTGATAATAAGTTTCATCATTCTATTCACTTCTGCTTGAAACGCAAACTTCTCGGATTTTTCTCTGATTTCTTTGATCTGTGATGCATTTAGGCCATCTAGCTGGATAGCTTCTTCCTCTCTGTTAAGGACAATGAAAACCTGTCAAGGCATCTTGTCCACAAACAGTATCGCTAATTTTATCATCTAGCAACAGCAAAGATAGTCTAATTAGAACAATACTACAACCCTTTAATCACTGACACAGCCCAAAAGCTACATGATCAAATGAGGTGTAGCTATGCTCAACTGCATAACCTTAATCTAAAATCTGAGTGAAAATCCATCCTTGAAAGTAAGACTTTTTCCCTAAAAAGAGATTCAAGGAAGAATGCAGGTATGTTAAAACCAGTGTAATCCTCAGCAGGTGGTATACCTCACCGAAGGCAAGGCAGTTCATTGGCATAGAGCTGTTCCATCACTAGGCACTAAACTGACACCACTGACCACATGCAAGAGTGAACCCCTATTAATGTATTGGTTTTTATACAACTACTGATACTAGACAAAACCAAGTTGAATCTTTCTGAATTCAAGTTCTCAGGCTCACTTCTATTCAGAAGAAAGCAGTCTTTTACAGAAATGTTTCTCTCAGCTGACTAGATCTCTCTTTTAGAATGGCATTCTGCCCCTATTTCTGTGGCTTTGGGCATTTCTGATGCTCAAACTGACTATTCAAAAGCAAGATCAAGTCTTAGCAATTCAGAATTAACTTACACCAAACCCCAGGTACTAACCTCTGAACAACTTCATCATCTGTTCGAGACCCTTCTCTGCTTTTACCCAAGTCATCTTCCACGGTCCCATCCACGTCCACCTCATCAGCTCTAACGGACACTGGGAAAACAAGGAATTTAACGTGCTGGCCCAATCCCCACCACACACTACCGAAGTTCTCCGCTTACCCCTCCCCACAGTTTTAAGCTCTCCCAGTTCTGTCCCTCCACCCGCGCACCCCTCTCCGCAAAGTTCAACCCAACCGGAGACATCAGAGATGGGGGCAGGGACGTGCCCCCCTCC
>NW_010297655.1:92025-104316 GCF_000700745.2 Antrostomus carolinensis | reverse complement strand
AGCTGTTGACCACAACTCTTTGAGTGCCAGCTCCTTATCCACCAGCTCCTTATCCAGCCAGCTCCTTATCCACCGAGAGGTCCATCCATTAAACCCACATGTTTCCAATTTAGAGACAAGGATGTCATGCGGGACAGTGTCATACGCCTTGCACAAGTCCAGGTAGATGACATCAGTTGCTTTAGCCTTATCCACCAATGTTGTGACCCCATCATAAAAAGTCACCAGATTAGTCAGGCATGACTTGCCCTTAGTGAAGCCATGTTGGTTGTCATCAGTCACCTTCTCATTCTCCATGTGCCTTAGCATAGTTTCTAGGAGTATCTGCTCCATGATCTTGCCTGGTACTGAGGTGAGACTGACTGGCCTGTAGTTCCCCGGGTCTTCCTTGTTTTCCTTTTTGAAAATGGGGGTTATGTTCCCCTTTTTCCAGTCTGCAGGAACTTCACCAGACTGCCATGACTTCTCAAATATGATGGATAGCGGCTTTGCAACTTCATTTGCCAATTCCCTCAGGACTCATGTACGCATCCCATCAGGTCTCATGCACTTGTGCACCTTCAAGTTCCTTAGGTGTTCCCAGACCTGATCTTCTCCTACAGTGGGCAGCTTTTCATTCTCCTGGACCCTTCCTTGGATTTCTAGGACTTGGGCAGTGTGGCACAAGCCTTTGCCAGTGAAGACAGGAAAAAAAGTCATTGAGCAGCTCAGCCTTCTCAATGTCCTGGGAGACCAGATCTCCCGTTGCCTTTCATTACCAATATATAGCTAGATTATGCCTTGAAATGTGGGGGATTAAATCCTAGAAAACTGAATTTAAGCTTGAATATCTGGATTTGAGTACTGTGCATCTTTGCTGTCTACATATTTCTGTATTTTTTCTGAGTTCTGTAACCTGCCTTGATCTTGCAACCTGCTGATAATGAAAAACGTGCAGGGAGCAGAAGGAGGATAGAGAGGGTATAATCACATCACTTACCTTCTAACTAGGTAACAGAGCTGTATCAGTTAAGAGGTTTATTTCCTTGGGCTCCCTATATTGCTAATGGAGACAAATTAATTCCTCCAGAGAGGGGCTCAGGGTGGAAGCATCACTTTGGTGCTCTGACTCCTTTCAGGGTGGAGTTGTCCTTTCTCTGTCTGCTGATTGCACAGTCAGCACAGAAACATTAACCTGATGCCTGGAGCTGTCACTCCCACAGGTGGCAACGGTTTCCACTGTGCACTATCCTTTTCCAATTTCCTATGTGTGTGTGTAAGAGCCAGGGTTATGGTCTGAATTTTTTTCAGTATCTGCAAAGAGTCTTTAGAAGATGATGAGTAAGGGTAGGGAGGTGAAGGGTAAATGCTAAGAAACAACAACTGGAAGTTAAGCCATGTTGTACTTATTTGACTTGACTGCTTATATTGCAAGTCTGTTTTCCAGGTTTCAATAACAATCCCTTATGGCTGTGTCTGAACCATCTCATGGTATACTTTTACTGATTTTTTAATATCTAACAAAATGCTTTGAATCAATATATCCAATAGGGTGTCTCAGTGATGGTGTACAAAGTAATGAATGATTAAATAAACCTAGAGCTAAAAATGGATTTTTAAAAGATTTTTAATCTTATCCTCTTTCTGTTACTAGATTTGTGCTGTTAAAGTTAGAGCAGCCAGTGGCCAGTTGAAGTATGATGTGTACAAGCCCATGTTATAGTAATAGCTGGGCCCACACATGCTTGGCTTTGTGTGCTAGCTTAGTATGATTAATTACAGAACAGAGTATTTCCACTGTTGGAATCCTATGGAGAACCATGTCTGGTTGTATACCCGCCTTAACCTGTTGAAAGTGAGTGCAGAAAATGTCAAGGAACAGACTAGTGAGTCCACAGACTTTTGATTAATTTTAATAGTCGGACTTAGAAGGTTTGCTAAAAATGAGCTAAGTACAGAAATAAAGTAAGCCAGTTTTACTGGCAGAGCCAGAATTTAACGGTCCTCATCTATGTGACCACATAATTGCTGGTGCTAATCTCAGCTTCTACCTTAAGTAAAAGTGAGCTGTCAGTATTTTTCCAGGGAAATTAGCCCTTGAAGCATTTATGCATTGCTAGGGGTGAAACTGCTGCAAGTTCATTAATGGTGTGCTCATAGCTGCTCGCATTAAGACTGATGAAATGTGAAAACCCCGGCTGCAGCTCCTGCTAGAAGTGGAAGCAGGCAGGGGACCTCAAAGAACCTAAAAGGATGTGTGGTTCTTAGCAAACAACTTTCCCCATTGAATTTGTTATCATGTTTATTCCTTCAACAGATTTGTATCCTCTTTGTCCATGCAGGGAAATTTGCCTGTTCTAGAGAAGGTAAAACCAACAGCACTTAGTCGTTTTGAAAAGCACCATTGCAATGGGGAAGTGCAGCCCGTTGGAACCTCCATATTAAACTCTGTCTTTCTGGATAGTCTTCTCAGTTTCAACCAATGCCAACCTGGTTACATTAAACCCTTTACTACTTCTACATATGTCATACTTAAGGAGCGGGTGTAGAGAAGTCGAGAGAGCAAAGAAAAACACATATTTCTTTGAATATTTGCTCTTACAGCACATAGTGGCCTCTACTCCTTTTCCTGAGCTCCAGAACCCTCTCCTTTTATCATCTTTCCCACTACTGCTGCCTTTTTGGAGTGGCTTGTCTAACCAGTCAGCTTCCTCACATTTTCTATAGCACCAGAATCCCCAGGGTTATCTGTGTCGTTAGAAAGAAAGCACACAACTTTTTCTCAGCATAAAAGGGGAACTCTCTCTAGCCAGGCTTATCCTAAGGTCCAAAAGCACCTCACAAAAGCAGAGCCATAGAGGCGTTCAGTGGCTATGGTGCCTTGTGTCTGTAGCCACTGAATTCCAACCTCCATTTCACCCTGTGAGCAGTGCAGGGGAAGAGGTATCTCTGTGCTCTCAAATCTCTGTAAGTTAGTTTGGATGGAAATTTCTGTGCATATGACTACAAATGGCAGCATTTATGCATTTCTGATTGAACCATGAGTATGTTAGACTGAATCAGAAACATCCTGAGAGAACTGGAGAAATACCGTTTTTCAAAGATACACTTGAAAGTTCTGTTGTGTAGAACATTTTATGACTCATTCTGATTTTTTTCTCACACATCGCCTCATTTTTTAACTTTCCAAGTTGTTTGCCACCATCTTGTTTTTCAGATTTTCCTCTCAGAATTGCCATCAAGTTCTTCCTCATCACCAGTGCAAAGATCCACTAATGGAATTCTCCACAAACACAGATTTCTGTCTGAACCTTCACATTGTCTATATTGCTCTTTTTTTTTTTTTTTTTTTTTGCTTTGGCTTTATAATTGGAAACCTCACTAACACTACTGCTGCCTGTTATACCAGCAAGAGTAATCTTGGGCAAAATCTATAAAAAAAGGTACTCCAGTAACTGTTTTTCTTTTCTTCAAATTGCCTTGCACTGTTTTATGGCATTTACTCCTACAAATCCAAATCCAAAGCTGTAGGACTACTTTCAAGTATGATATTCCAGCATAGTAAAGTGTTTACTAGAAACTTCTACTGTTGAAATGAGGTGACAAATGAACAGCATTTGCCAAAAGTCAGCAGAGGGATTCAGTGACGGAACAAAGTTCAGAAATTTGCAACTTCTAACTTGGATTGCTGTGCTCACACCATACCTGTGACTTAAGTTATGGTAATGATAATACCTTTTTTCCCTCCAGTTTTGCCTTGAGTAATTGTAAGGAATCTCACTCTGCAGTTTGGAGACAACAGAGACTGTTCTGCGATTAAAAGTTAGGGAGTTTTTAATGAGAGCTCCAAGGCTGATTCATAGTCCAAAGTTACACAGAATTTTTTTTTTTTTTAATCAAAAGCAGATCATTCATTTCTATCTCAGACAAAAATATAATAATGGTTAATTCATTGGGCGGGGAGAAGGAATGTAGGGAGTTACTGACAGAATTTAAATAAAAAATTTTAGAGGTCTAATATTTTATTTCATTTCAGAAATGTAATAAATCTTACAAAAGGCCTTACACAGTTTCTCCTTGAAGATATTGCACTATGATAATGATGCCATGCCCTTGCCAGCCAGTTTTGTGATTTGTTCAGGTTATTCCAATAATATCTACATTTCACGGGAGAGTATTTACATTCAAATCTTCCCTGAGATTTGTCATGCCCTGTTGTCATCATGTTTTCTCCTGTGTCACCTTCAAGGACTGATAGGGCATGAGAATCTGTAGGAATAAACAGGACTTTAAATCCCCAGTGAAAGAAGCTGTGCCTCAGCCCTGTGGGGAACTGAGCTCCTTCACTCCCACTGATGTCATTAGTGTTCCAGAAGACTCAGCGCTTTGGAAAGGATGCTCAGTGCCTCGCAGAATTAGGGTGTAATTGCCAATTTCAAGCCTATGTACAGAACCGTGTCTTGGGTCAGGAGATGGGAAGGAGGTAGCAAGTGGGTTACAGAAAGTCATACGTAAACATCTCCAGTTGCTTTTGTAGAAGTAGCTGTCCCTTTGGAGAGCAACTTTTTAATTTCTAGAGACTCCTACGCTGTATTAATATACTGAAGGTTACTCAAAAAGAAGCACAGCTGTGCTCCCAGTGACATGTATTCTCTCTAGCTAGAGTGTTTGATTCCTGGAAATGGAAAGGAGTGCAGGGAATAAAAATGGCTGCATTTAATCAGTTTAAATGGATATCTTATTAGTCATTCCACATAATTGGAATCTTTTACCAACTGAAAGAATTGACCTCTTGTACAGCACAGGGAAACTGGGAGTTTATTGCTGAGATTGGGGATAATGGGGAAAATTTAGGTGATAGAGACAGGTCTGGGACAGGTGTGAGAGACTAAGAAGACAGTGATTGGAAATTATGGTGTAAGGGATCCACTAACAAGGGAAAAATAATTTAGGGTCTGCCTTTGTAGTCAAGGACAGTTACTTTCAGGACAGTTTCTGTTTGCTTACTAACCAGCCAGTTCAGACCATGATCTGGCAAGATGCCTAAAATAACCTTTAAAGAAGCATTAAACTTTAAGGAAACTTATTTTGCAATCTGAATACTCAATTTGTGGGGCTGGGGGATGTAGGTGTGGTAGGCTATAAAGTATAGAAATAGATCCTTAAAGAGTTGGGGTTTTTTCTGACTTGTTTTTTGTTTGTTTCAGAATCTTTAAAAATACTTTATATTTGAAAGCAAAACAATTTCTGGTCAAAGTAAAACATGTGGAGATAAATATATATAGGATTTCCACATTCCTTCAAGTAATGTTATAAAGTTATGCTTTCAAGATAGCAACAGTATATAGAAGCATGGGTTGTGTATCTAGTTTTGTGGTTAATTGGCATTTTCCATTTGTAATAATATAATGAATGGGCTAATTTTGTTTATATTTAATGCACAATAAATCACTCCCCCACCTATCACTGAATGAGAGTTAAAATAAGTGTTAAAACTTACAGTGTTTTAGACACCTCGGAAGTGTTGTCTTCAACAGCAGTCCTCATTAGAGCTATTCTACAGCCCGCATATACCACTGACCTCCATCCACAGCCATAACTCTCACTGACATCACACTGAGGATCGCTGTGTATTTAAGCACAGCCTTGCATGGAGAATGCAAGTGCACTTTTACAATGAATGTCAGGTTCCATCAGGAAATAATTATATGGTTTTCTGCGAAATTGTGACAAGTGCAACTACAGGCATGGAAAGATCCTGAATAGATCCTTGTATTTTTTTTCCATTCATTGTTTGCAAGGTTGATTTCCTTGCTGCTGCTCATAAACTGTGCTCCACACAAAATTGGTACTATGAGAAAGGAGAGACACAGTGCACTACAGACAACATCTACCCCTTCCCAGCTGGCCCCCATTCCAGAAAGAAATGGGTGTAGACAGGTGGGAGTCAGTCTGTTCAACCAACTCACAAGTGACAGGATAAGAGGAAATGGCCTCAAGTTGCACCAAAGACAGTTTATATTGGATGTTAGGAAAAATTTCTTTTCTGAAAGGGTTCTCAGGCATTGGAAGGGGTTTACCAGGGCAGTGGTGGAGTCCCCATCCCTGGAGGGACTGAAGAGTCATGTAGACATAATGCTGAGGGACATGGTTTAGTCAAGGACTTGTCAGTGTTAGGTTCATGATTGGACTCAATGATCTTAAGGGTCTTTTCCAGTCTAGACAATTCTGTGTGCATGTGTGTAATATCCTCACCACAGTGACAAACATTGTGAGTGCAAGTAGAGCTACATGGGCTGTTCAACCTGCCCGTAGCCCTCTTGAGTGCATGCTTCAGCAATGAGGCTGGGCTCTACTGCTGAGCGATATGTGAGTCCTGGAGCAGACCTACGAACATCAAACCCTGGATGTGTGCATTTTCCTTCCTTTCCAGGCAGCTGGATGCAGTACAGCTTGTTCCAGAAGCATGAAAGAGGTCCTTGCAAAGCAGGGTCCTAAAACGTGAGCTTTCTAACGCAGAGAGAAAGAAAACAACCCCTCGCCTGTGTCTGCCCCGGCACCCAGGCACCAGCACTGAGGATGGGTGGGAGGCTCAGTCACTGCACATACTTGAATTACTCTCATTTGATGAAGCCACTGTACAAGATGGTGTTTAAAAGTAACCTATGGTCAGAATTAGCAAATGCAATTTACACAGCCCCAGCACTTGACTGCTTGTCAAAAATTCCCTCCGGTGGGCATTCCTTGCTCAATTTGTTCAAAGAGACAGAGCCAGTCTTTGCCAGCTAGGCAGTGTTACACATCCCAACATTAGCATATTTCTATTAAAACATATGTTATTTTGTTCAATTATGACATGTTTCTTCGTTCTTAGCCTGAAGCGGTATTTGAGATATCAGCCCAATGCTCCGTAATTATAAAGATATATCCTATGCATTGCACTGAAAAATGGCAAGACTTGAAGAGCATACAGACTGCTCAGGCATTCTATTCTTTGAGTACAGTATAGAGAATAATTATGGTTTCTCATATTCTCCGAGTAATTAATTTGAAAAATTTAATTATATTTTTCATATTAATTATTAATGTATTATTCACCCAGCATAGTCAGTTCATAATTCATAGATGTATTAGTCAAGTAATTTAGTTGATGAATTTCATAGTTTTGAATAAGTTATTCAATTTTTTTAAATTATTCACCCAGCTCTAGGAGTATCTGTTGACTCTTGAATACTAGCTATAGTATAACAACTTATTTTTCTGCAGTTTTGTGAACACCTAATATTAAATCCAAAAGCTGGTGAAACGCTGTCCAACCCTGAAATGTGTCTTTATTTAAGGTTATTTTACAAATAAATGGCAGTTTAACCTGGTTGGCAAATTCAGATTTGGAATTTTTATGCCTATTTGAATTTTAACTTCAGCTTTCTCACAGTATGTTCTTATAAACTAAGGTATTTTTGTGCTACATTTTCCTGTCATCTAAACTGATACTAGAACCAATGGTAAAATCCAGTCCTCATATTTACTTTTCAATAATGCTAGAATTACAACCATGATGATGTACCCAGTCATTAGTCTGTGAGTTTTGTTTTGTATCTTATCAGTTTTCTGCTCAGATAATTCCGTTTTTATTAGTAAACTTCTAGAACTAAGGTTTCTCTAGTATGCTGCCAGTTCAGCAGTTTTACTTTATTTTCCTTGGAAACTGTCTAGGCCACTTATACACTTACAGTTTTGGCTAAGCTAATCTCATCACACTGGGAGCAGCAGCTCTGGATGTGTATCAGGCAACAATTCTGTTGTGGCAAAGGGATAACACACAGGATGAATTATCAAATTTTACCATATTGAGATTCAGTGATTGTATCACATAACTTGGGTCTGTAACACTGGTGGAAAACCAGAGGAGAATACATACACATATATATGTATGTGTATATATATATATATGGATTTATGTAGGGTTTTTTTTAGATAGGGAGTGTCTTATGTGTGACTATATAACAAAATAGTCAATACTGGGAAATGACAGAGCAAGCAAAAAGCTCTGAGGGAATGATATTTTATTCATAACATTTCTGTGTCCTTTATTCTGCTAAACAAAGTCTTTGCCATTAACTTTTTTCTAACAATCACATCTTTTTGTCTAAGATGAGTTTGTTCTGTATTCTATAAAAAACATTGCAAAACCTTTAATTCCATTCAAATGATGCTTGGAAAAGTTTTATTGTTAAGCACCATGCTATACATCTGACCCTTGGAATGTGATACATAAGTTTTCTTCCCTGTATGGACCTCAGGGAAGTTTCTTTTCAACAACTCTAAAAATAATAAAGTCATTTTTTTTTCAAAAAAGCCCCATATTTAGAATATACTTATCCCAAGTTCTCTACATATTAATGTTATCACATTTACCATTTGTGTATTGCTGTTTTATACAACCTCAGTGTCTATGTTAAACCCAAAACACAGAGGTATATGCCAAACCTTTCATGATTTCCAAATCCATGATTACGACACAATATTCTAAAGGAAAACTCTCCAGCTACAGGTTGCTTCTTTCACTGTGGAAGGCGTTTGTGTTTTGGGTTGTTACCTCACTAGCAGGCAGTCCATATGGTGCTAAATCTTGTAAACTAACTATAACTAGTTATAAAATTCAGAGGGAAATAATGTAATTTATCACAAGTGCACAGCTGTTGTCTGCTTCTAAGTGATTGTTTCCTAATCTGATACCAACCTGTTCATAGCCCTAGTATGTTATTGAGCTATTAAATCAATAACAAATAGTATGCATGATCCCCTGAGAGATTAACCATTTATTCCAACTGTGAAGAACAAATGAAGGTTAAAGCAAGGAAGCTGCTTTAAGAAAAGTGCGTGCATGTTTATAGATGTGTGTACACATGAAATAAAAGAAAGTAAGCCTCTTTTAGATTAATTGATAATAACTGCAATAACAACACAGAGTAGTTTGTTTGTTTTTAATTATGGTTTTTTTTAAAGCAGCTGATTTTCAAGCTCAAATTTACATGCAGTTTGCTTTCTGTGTACTCCCAAAAGTGTTTGATATGTGATTTATATTTATTATTTTCCCTAAATGTTTCAGTATTACTTTGCTCTTTTCTTTAATCACAACTAATATCTCAGGGAGTACTGCCTGGGGCAGACTGAGCCTAAGCACTGAAAGCTGCAACAATAAAAATTATAGTGGACGAAAATGATCATGCCCTTTCTTCCTGGCTCCCAGCTGTAAAATGTTTCAATGTGTGCATCTGCAGTGGGAAGGAAGAGAGAGGTCGGAGTCATGGTGAGCAGCAGCAACTGGTGAGAAATAACTGGAAGGAGGGAAAGTGGGGATCCGATGGGCTCTGGGTGGGTAGAGGGACAGGGGGTGACCAGGGGACCTGGTGGAGCATTGGGGCAGAGCTGCAGGTGGTGTGTGTGACATGCTGGCCTGTGAAAAGGGGACCAGGGACGAGTGGAACTGCCACAGGATTTTGTAGTGTTCCCAGGGACTGGTTGTGCTGGCAGCATCTAAAAACTCATTTTCTGAGCCAAATACAGATCTTAGCTTTAGATGTGGCAGAACCGAACTGAAAGCAGCAGTTCCAAAGGGAAAAAAAAAACCAACCGAAAACCTCCTTCTGAGTCAATTCCTTGCTGTTTGATGTGCAAAGATACCTGATATAATCTTAACACCAAGATTCTGTCTCCCTGCACAGCTGTTAGAAAGGTGCTATTACCATTTTAATCAAATTAAGTATTCTTCCTATGATCCTTGGATTTTTTCAACCCTCTGCACGACAGTGCATGGCCCCTTGTACCAGTTGTTCTGCGTCCTTTATCTCAGAGTTGGTTGAAATTAATCATTTTGCATTCTATGTAGTTTATAAAGCACTTTACGATGAAAGACACTTGTGGTGATTTTACTTTAGCTTAATTCCATCAACTGCGGAAGTGCTGTTCCCAGTTTTGCTGAAGCAAGATCAGAATTTGACCTCAAAACACCCCAGTGAGAACAATATTATTTAGACTTATTTTGTAGAAGGATAAATTGAAACATTGGGTTTAAGTGACTTGCCTGAAGGCACGAAGCTTCTCAGTGCCATAGCAGAGACTCAAACACATGAATCCAGATGTCAGTGTCCTTGCTCTAAATGACAGATGAACTCTGCAATCAGAATTGTGTTCAGGTGGAAAAATCTACTAACATCCATGGACTTATAAAACCAATTTAAACCAGGGAAGAGTCAGGCCTCTGCCTACTTTCCAGGGGCAGAAAAACAGTGCTGAACTGCTTCTTTTTCTGCAACTGTGACGGTTGTTTATGGGATAGGGAAAATCCTCTTTGAAAAGGTGAATTCTGCAGGTTTGGAGACTGTCCTGTAGCAGAAAGCCAATTCTTTCCTTCTCACCTCTGTTGAGAGTAGAGTTAATGGAAAAAAGAAAGGAAAAGAAAAGAAAGGAAAATAAAAGAGAAATCCCAAAGGAAAACATATGCCAAGTTCAATTTCATAATTTTCTTTTTTCTTTATTTGTAATTTAATGCTTTATTTATAAAGGTTTATTATAACATTGTAATTGTTTATTCATTGATCTGAGACATTTAGTGTATTTCCTTCACTGTGAGCATTACAGTAAAATTACACACAGGAGACAGATCAAGCTGGTAACATTGGCAGTCTCGGGGGGTACTGGGTATCTTCAAAGTCAACACATTTGCTGATGGACAATAAGAGGGAAGACAAAAAGTAATTTCTACCTGAGTCCTCTGCTATTTTTAGTGCCTCTGTGACTGTCTATATACTTTTTTTTGTGTAGTCTGCCCTATCAGTCATGAAGCTCACCCAGCTCAGCCCCAGTGTCGGTGGCATTATCTCAGGCTGTGATATGGATACACTGTCTTCAAAAATGGTGCATACTCCTTGTGAATGATGGGCAGCAGAGACAGAGCAATGGGGGTAATGCCATGTCTGAGTTTTATACTGCTTATTCCTTTTACAGATGTAATGTTAGAAGTTTGATGCACTTTAAAGATTATGCTGGATTTTGTGAACTGTTTTGCAGTAAGAAATTTGATGAAGAGGATACTGAGAAGAGCTGACAAATAAATTATTTGATGCTCCTTTTAAGCCTGTGGAAAGCCTGCTTTCAGACTGTAATTTCCTGGAATTTATTATTCACAATTATTCACTGTGTTTTGTTTTGGCAAATCTTTTTAACTCTGTTTTGATCATGCACAGTGTTCCATGAATAATCATCATTTCAGACTGGAGCTGTTGTGATAGGTCAAAAGAGAGATATGACACTGTCATGTTTGTGACTGGAAATGGAAGAAACCACTTCTAGTGCAGCATTTGCAAATGCGGATATAAAATTTGGCGTCTGTAAATATTCATGTACATACACTTGAAACTGTGCTCTGGGCTTCATCCAAAGCCACTAGAGGTAACAGATAAAATGAATATTCATGCTAGTAAAACTTAATTCCTAGATGGTTCACTGCAAGCAAACGTAGAGAAAGCAATATAGGCAAAAAGGCATTAATCTCACTAAATCATAGAATCATAGAATGGTTAGGGTTGGAAGGCCCCTTCAGGTATTGGAAGGCCGCTATAAGATCTCCCCGGAGCCTTCTCTTCTCCAGGCTGAACAGCCCCAACTCTCTCAGCCTGTCCTCATAGCAGAGGTGCTCCAGCCCTGGGATGATCCTCGTGGCCTCCTCTGGACTCGTTCTAACAGGTCCATGTCTCTCTTGTGTTGGGGGCTCCAGAAATGGATGCAGTACTCCAGGTGGGGCCTCACAAGAGCAGAGTAGAGGGGGAGAATCACTTCCCTCGACCTGCTGGCCATGCTTCTCTTGATGCAGCCCAGGATACGGTTATTGGTCTTCTGGGCTGCAAGCGCACATTGCCGGCTCATGTTCAGCTTCTCATCCTGTCTAAGAAAATAACACTGTGTAGTCAGGACAATACATTTTTAATACGGAATAACCTGTTGTTCTGTAGTTCAAACCTATGGACTGTATTGTCAGCTGGTATAATAAAAGTCCCACTGCCACTTAAAAAGAGCTCTCTTGTCTTGGACTGAGCTCTCATTTCTTTACAGGCTGCTTAGATCATGATAATAACCAGCAAGGTAAGTAGCAGGGCACCATTCCATGTCCTTCACTTTAAAATTCCAAGAATACTCAATGGCACCCCTGTATGTACAGGGAGGGTTTGCCTAATGTTATAAAAGAAGGGACTGAACACCAAATATATCAACAAATTTTAACAAAAAAATGAACCATCTCCTACTGTAGGG
>NW_010297655.1:86840-92006 GCF_000700745.2 Antrostomus carolinensis | reverse complement strand
GGGAAAATAAATGTATATATAAAAAACTAATTCTTCTGCCAACGGGATAGTTTGTACTCATCACAGAGTACTCTGAGTCAGACTTCACAGGACTGAGCTTTGCACCTGAACCACCTTGTTTCAACTTCCAAACAGGAAGAATAATGTCCAAATGTTGCCATGGGATTAGATGGTTGTGTTTAGAGGGTGGCAGTAGCTCTGCAAATTTGGAGGAACAGTCTCCTCACTTGCACTCCAGCTGTAGGGCTCTGGAAGAGTTTGTGGAAGAAAGTAGTTTTTGTTTTTGTTTTTGTTTTTTCCCTGACACTACCTCCACTGCTAGCTTCATAATTGGGTGACATCAGTATTTCAGAATATTTTGGTAGCTTCTCTTCAAACAGGTGTTGTTTTGCCTTGACAAATCTGAAGGTCAGCATTGGGCAGGTGTGAAGCTGTAAGTAAGGGGAATAATTGCTGTAGCTGGCAGCAAGGAAAGCAGCTCTTCAGTATGGATCCTGATTAGAATGAAACATCTCATATAAACCGTGAAAAATTGTGTTGCACACTAAACAACATGAAATGAATTTTTGGGTCTTCTGAAGTCCTTGGAGTTCGAGGTGAAAGAAAGAGCTACCTGGAATTTCTAGTCTTTATTCTAGTTCATAAATACCTTTCATCTCAAACTAGGACAAAAAGATACAATTTCTTACAAGATGCCATTTCCAAATCATTTAACTTCAGAAATATCAAGTAGTCCCATGACTTGCTTCATTTTATTAAGAGCAAAATATATCTTTTTGACTTGTTCTGACTTTTCTGTTGTTATCTACTTGATAATATATTTTTTGTTGAATGTGATAAATGTTCATAAAAATCACAAATCAAAACAGTCTCTGCAACAAGGTTCTTTGACCTTGTCAATTACTGTATTTCAGAAAATTTGTGTAAAAAAAAATTATTTATCTATACATTCCAGGAAATGTTTGTTGTAATTGAATGAGCATTATCCAGGTAAAACTACTCTATCTGTAAAAACAGATCAGCTTTAATCACAAGGTAGAAGCAAACAAATAAGGAGGTGGTGAAAAAAACTTTAAGTAAAAGACTGTGGTTGTGCAAGATTTTCAGAGGGCCTGAGAGATACAGGAGGTCAAACTATAACATCACTGAAGCTGACAGGAGTTCTGTCAATTACTTTACTGTGACTAGTGTTCTACTCTGTATTAAAAATTCAACAGTATCTATTTGAAGGCCCAGAGAACAGACATTTCTTGAGAGTATAACTGCTGGAATCCAGTCCCTTTGATTTCTTTGGTGAATAAATAAATGTGTGAGTGTGAGTGTCTATATATATATATATATATACACACATATATATACAAATGTACATAGTCAAATGGAGATGCAGTACACTGAACTGCAGCAGCTGAGATTATGGACATTGGAGTCCAAGTGTATAATGAAGCTCCAGTATTTGTAATTTAAGCCCATTGTGATAAACTATAAATTAAGTCTGATGGTAAAAGCCCCTTTATGGGTACTTTGGATGCACAGTGGGTGGATCAGAATGAGATGCTGACTTCATTTGGATTTCTGCCCTTACGTCCACAGGACTGCAGTTTTGGCATTGTTTGCCTTTGCTGATAAGTTCATTTCTGTTTCAGCATCTGTTCATGGACAGGAGTCTGCTTCTGCTTCTTTTATGGTACATCTATTACTGTTTCACCACTATACATTGCTTGTTTGTTTGATGCTTCTGCTTGCTTTCTGTAGCAGCTATGCTCTTTCTTCTCATGTCTGCTTTGCCAAGCCCATATCTACATGTAGCCAGGCCTCTGCCTCAAGCATCTGATTTGTCCTAGCAAGGGATGGTCTTCATTTCAGTTCTAAATTACTCTCCTTCTCACACAGATCTGTTGTGATAATCCTACATTTTCTACTGTAGTATATTTAAATCACAAATGCAAAACCAGGAAATAAGGTAAGAGGAAAAGTTACATTCCTATCATTTTAAGGTTTTGGGCTTTGGTTTTTTGTTTGTTTGGTTTGGTTTTTGGGGTTTTTTTAAATCTACTTTTAGGGAGAGGCAGGATGAGGGGTGAAGTTTCTTGTTTCCTATTTAGTGTCCAGTTATTTGGCATTTGTAAGTATTTGTAAAGCTTTACATAAGGATCTAACTGTATATCACAAATCCTACTGATGTTAATAAGAATTACATAATAAGTCTTTCTACAAATATCTGAAAATAGAAGAAGAAACTATTCTTCAATGTAATTTTCCCTCTTTTTTACTCTTTTGGGTTTTTTTGGTTTTTTTTAACTTGTTCATTTTGTGATTAGAAATTATCTACTAAAACTTCCAGATTAATATCACAAAATTAAGCATTTTTCTGTAGCAAACTTTCTTTAAACTGCTCAAAGGCAACTTTTAAATCTTTCCAGAATATTTTCTCCAGATTTTTGTTGCTAGAGAAACTGTTTGTTACTGCAAGGTGCTGTGGTTTTGAACCAGGTAAGCTTTCATCCAGTATCAGATGCCTCAAGTGCACCTGTGGCTCCAAGTGCATCTGAGGTTAGCTCCAAGAGATGACAGAAGTGCACCAACTGTGATCATCTTTTTCAACAGCCCCTGCTCACAAAGGAAGCTGTCTGAGATAACAAATCAGTGTCAGAGATCACACTGTAAAACAAAGAAATAGCTTCTTGGGTTGAAAGCTTCTTATTCATGCAAAGGATGATGTTCAGATACATTCCCGAGTCATCTGCTGACCTTATTTGCCCTAAAAAAAATGCTGGAATGTTGTGGATACATCTGTGCTAGTAAACTGAACAGTGCCAGGGCTTGTTTTCTTGTTCTAAGGTTAGCTGGCATGGTCTGGACCCCTTCATATTGCTAAGTTCTTTTGTCCTCAAGGCAGGCTTCTAACAACTCAGCTACCAACTGGGGACAAGTGGAGAACAGTCCCCGCTTTGTGCTGACTCCCAATTTGTGCCCCAGAAACTTTTGGGAAAGGCCTCATTTACTGGGCCAAAACTATGCCAATGATTGTTCAATTATGAACAGAATATGAACAATGAAATGTCTAAGAGCGCTATTGAGTTTACTGGTATATATGTTCCCCATATATATGATTATATCCTAAAATAAAAAGTAAGTTTTCAGGAAATAAGGTGCTACTTAGCATAAGTACCCCGTACCAAAAGTCACCTTTTACAGTAGCATTTTCTTCTTTATGTGGTGTCTGTGGAGAGCAAATAGCATTAAGTTCACTGTGAAGAACATTGTACTTACTATTCCCTAAAATACACTATATGAAATGTGCAATTTTACTGATGCATCTTTAGAGGCTTCTGAAAAAGAAAAGCAGCCTGAAGTCTATGCTGGGAATATGCTAATTAAGAGATGTGATTGAAATGTTAATCAAGTTATTCTAAGGCTGACAAAAGGAGGAGATGTCTTAATCCTCCACATTACCATGAGGTCTTCCATTGCCCAGTTGCGGCAGAGAAAAAGCAAGTAAAGAGAAACAGAGATGGAGAGAGACCCCACCCATCATGGGCTAAGTGTCTGCCCTGCTTCTCTAATATTTGTACTCAGTAATGGCAGAAAGCTAAAACAGAGCTCTGAGACTTCTCTTGTGCATGCCAGATCAGGGACAGGCTTTTGAGGCTAATTAGTGAACCTCAAAAGCTTGCAAAGACGAATTGTTAGCAGCAGCCTTAGTAATTTATTTTTCGTTTAAGCTGTTTGTAACTTTGGTCTCTTACTGCAGATCTCTGTTGTAAGTAAACATGCCATTTAAATCTTGTCTAGTAATAAAGCAGATGCTGAGTAACCTGACAAGATGTTGCACTTTAAACAATAAGTTGAACTCAAAACTGTCTCAAAGGATTGTACCTTCGTTGTGCTGTCCAGTACCTGAATGTATTTAGGCTCAGCACTCGGATTGCAAGAAAGATGCCCCTGCACTGAATTACATGAATTTAAGAGCTGGTAATGTGGTTTTGTGGTAGAGGATCCGTGTTATCCAGGCAAGTTTCTTTGGCAGAAGGATCTTAGTGAAAGTGTTTTCAGATGTATTAGTGGCTTAAAAAATGCCCTTACATTAATTTGTGTGCAACAGCTATTCTTGCAAAAATTATGTATTGGGTTACTATGTGGCTTTTGGGAGGACTTGCCATTTTGTGTTAATGAAATTTAAGGATGACAAAATCTTATTTGCTTCTGGTTAGCTCCTGAAGTTGTTCTGAAAATATCTCTTTTTCCTTTATTCTTTTTTTTCCTCTGAGTGGTGTCAACAGATACTTTCCTGTCCTATCAGTTTTGAACTGTATGGATTGGATCTCTGTGTTAGTGTTGAGAATTCGAGGTGCACACTACATGTGTTTTTTTAGGGAAGGACTGTTATTTCAGACTACACCTAGTGTGGTCCCATGGAGTAAAAACCAACTAACATTTGAACTAGGTTAGTTGTGCTCTTAGTGTTCACCTTCCAGTTTAATTTCATCCAAGAGGGATATTGTTTGTGCACTCTTAGACTGCTACACAGTGTGAAACAAATTATGTGGTATGTGGGAATGACTGAGATATTTGCTTCAAAAGTGCACTCCTGATCTGGACTAAAACACTAATATGGACACACTCTATTGTCGAGGGGTTGTGCAAACACTGTTTCAAAATTTATCAGAGATGTCAGGGTGATTTTTGATGGCACTATTCATTGAAATGAAGAGGAAGAGGGTGACTAAATCTTTTAGAAAATCATTCTGAACCATCGTGTCCTTTGCAGTTTTAAATATCTCTTTGGCATGTTCCGAATTGCAAGTAAAATATGAACAGAAAAAAAAAAAATGCAGTACTTACAGAAAAAATATTAAAAAAAAAATACAATCAAAATAACATGCTTATACCTGCCACTTAAAATCAGTTGTCACTGGTATTTATTTTTTTGGAGTATTGAGATTTTTGGTTGGTTCATTGAGTTGAGTGCAGAATTTTGTTGCTCTTTGCTTTTAATTCTTTATGTAGTTGACCTTTCTGGCACAGCAGTTTGGGACCACCACTGATGAAATGTTATTAATATCTTAGTACAGCTACATTAATAATCCAGAGGAAACACAGCTAAACATGCTCTTTCCAACTTGCTCAGTGACTTACCACCAATGGTGTGCACAGCTGGTGTAGGTG
>NW_010297655.1:79139-86820 GCF_000700745.2 Antrostomus carolinensis | reverse complement strand
GCCCCAGATACCTTCATTCCCTGTGGTGAAGAGAAGGTGATCCTGTTGGCTTCATCATCTTGGACTGACACCATCTTCAAGGCATAAGCTGTTTCTCTGTACAACTTTTGTGAGCTCAAGTCATCTGACTTTACTGGAACATCAGTTGCAGTGGATGGTCAGTGCCTCTGAAAACTTGGTGTGAGATTTGTTGGGACCCCAGAACCAAAATATAGATATTTAAGTGACTGGGCAGTTTAGAAGATGAAACAAAAGAGTTCTGCTTAAAACTGCATGCTGATTCTCTGTCAAGGCCAGGGAGAGAGCACTGAGCTTTGTGCCTTCCAGTCATTTTCCCAGATTACAGGATGGATTGCTTCATCTTAATAGTTCATATGAACTGTTAATATTATTAACATTTATTAACCCCTCCTGCAGACTGTTAATTAAATAATGCAGAGTCAAACCTTAATTCCTTTGGTGCTGACTAGATATCTCTTCCACTTGACACAATTTCATTTATCATTACCCTGTGTCCCTTGTGTTTAATTTTCAGATGAACTAAATGCCTGCATTTGGTATTTAAGATACCACATTAAAAGTGGCTGTGAACATAATAAACATAAGCACTGTTACCAGAAGCTGGCACGGTGAAGCCAATAAATAAGCCTGACTGTAGGAAATTGCATCCTCAAAAGTGTGAGGAAAGAACCTTGAGTAAGTCTGTCTCTTAATTTAAACTTACGAAGAATAGTAGTTAATAAGCCTTTGCTGAAATGTGGCAATGTTCTCTGTATGTGACAGGTTTAAGTTCATACATAAGTGCTGGAAGGAATGGATGAGCTGATTGCCCAAAATGTGATCCTAAGTTAAGGTAACCCTTTACCCTAGCTTGACTTTTTATTATATCATGCTGCTTTGAGCCATACCAGAGCTAAAGGAATGACTTGATGAATATGCTTTTAAAGCAGTTAAGCTAACACTCCCATAAAACTTGAGGAGGTATGCAAAGTAGTGTCCTCTTCTGGATGCTGATAAAAGGTACTATTTATAAATACAAAAGAATTGTTTAGCAAGCAAGATAACCTTTTTCATGGTTGGTGTTACACAATAAACAATATAAGAGGTTCCAAAATCCTGGTAACAAAAGCACTGGGAGAGTAGTGCTTCTCCCACTGGAATTTTATATTGATTTCCAGAGCTGACTTGAAAGACAGGCTGAGGTTAAGAAACAGAAAAGTGGTTCCAGGATAAATAAAGCCTATCTCCTAGCTGATGACCCTCACAGTTATCTTTTGGTAGGTCTGCCTTTTTTTCATATCAGTATTGCCCCAGCAGTGGTACCTGGGGACAATTTTCTGTACTGAGGGTGGAAGGGGGTGGAGAGGAAACAGACAGAAGGTAGTGCTCATCCAACAGGGCAGAAGGCTGTCATGAGTGAGACATTTACCAAATATATTATTTTCTTCCACAGCCATTACTGAGAAAGGCTTCCACACCCCAAAAGTAAAAAGATATGTGGTGAAATATTGAGAAAGGTACTCCACAAGAGCAGAGCTTGTTGCAGAATTGTGTTATCGCACAACTCAAGATGGAAAAGGGCAGAGCAGATTTTCTTCATCTCTATAAATAACATGCTTCTTTTTATCTGTGTTAAAACATTTAAAGAATCCTTTCTTTTGGTACTTGACCACTCTAGCTGGCAATATAAACATAGCAAGTCCATGAACACAGAAAATCGGAGGAGAAGAAAAAGGGTTGTGCAGTCCTACCTGGATCCCTCACACCATGGCAGTAGGGCCCCTCAAGCATTAGATATTGTTTCTTGATTTTTTTTTCCCCTTTACTGCCAACACCAGAACAGTGAGGACAGAGTTCAGGAAAGGCAACCAAGTGTTCAGAAATTAAAGGAAAATGAATTTTGACCCATGAGTTATCTAGACCTTGCCTTAGCAGTTCTAGTCAATCCCGAAATGCTCCAGTTGTCTACACTAAAGCTCTTACAGTTGCTGAAATGATGGTAAAACAAAATCGATCCTGTGGGCAGAACAAGTGCATTGCTACACGAATTGCCATATTTACTACCAAAGGTACAGATTTAATATTAGAACTGAGAGCAACATTTTAAAATAACTTTCCTATAAAATTTAAAAATGAATTTTTAAATTAAAAAATACTTTTCTAAAAAATGCAACAATAAAATCCAACCCATTTTTTAATTTTCCCTTTCTTTTTAAAATTTTTATTCCTCCTTCCCTTTACTGATTCCCACATCCTTTTCCTTAGCAGATTTAGTAAGGTATACAAAATCACTGGAAGGAAAAGGAAGGGAAGAGTTGCAGCCATCATGAAGGCTTCAAAAATGCTTATTATTAAAAGTTTTTTGAAGAGAAATCATGTAAACTTTTCCCAGTTACAATGACTTTGGAGTTTTATGGTTCTGTGATCTAAGATGGCTATCCTGGTTATTCCCAGGCTGTATCTTAACTAGATTTGATGTTGTTAGCAAGAAGATTAAAATTTTAATGTTCCTTTACTCTATACCATAGCTGCTTTCTAACAAATTCAGTCATATTAGCAGATATCTTTTTTTTTTTTTTTTAACTTAAATATTATGTAGCAAGTATGCTGGTTTGTGTGATTACATACAGAGGAAAAGATATGAAAATGAATGAGACGAAGTCTTTATCAATAACTGAAAAAGGTTTTTTCTTACCCAGAATTGACACGTTACATATTATTCACATATTTTATAATTCATTTTGTTCAACTGAAAATCCAATTGTGAAAGCTATCCACAAATTACATGACTGATCCATGCTAACTGGACATGCCTATAAATCTCATGGTATAGGGGAGAAATGTGTACCTTTATTAAAACTGACGGTGAAACAATATCTCTCTATCTATAGTGAATGCAGCCATGAGGTCTCCCTCTCCATTTCTCTTTCTCAGCTTTCTGATCTTCTCTTTTTCTACAGATTTTTGAATTTCATAAATTTATCTAATGTGCACATAAATTTAGTGTACTTTTTTTTTTTTTTTTCCCAGTCATTGTATCCAAATACCCCATGCTAGATATGAAAATAAGAAAATCTTGTAGTTGTGTCAATGCGTTTTCTAGGAATTCAGTAGGCACTGAGTGGTCTCACTGATGGTCCGTGTGGGCTGCACGGCCAAATTTCCACCAGACAGCAAGTGTGTCCCTGCCAGTGGGGAACAGGGGACTTTGGTGGCTGCAGAAAAGGGATGCCCATCTTCACTGGAGACATAGTACTGCATCTTTTGCTTTTCCCTTAAAGAGAGCTAACCTGGCAGAAGGGAAGAGCAGGGATAACCTGGGAATCAAGGCTAAAACAGAACAGGAGGTGTCAGCCAGTAAATAGCCTGGGGAGGGAGAGGGGTTGGGAGTGCTGGGAAATGGAGCTGCTGCTTGGGAGATGTTTCTGTGTCACCAAATTAAATTATTTTGCCTCTGTTTGGGCTGAAAGACCTGGTCATCTCTTTTGGAGAAAATATGGTTACCTTAGTGATTCCATGAAATCTCAGTGTTTCCAGCACAAAAAACCCCACTATTGCTTCAGTATTACACAGTCATGAATATATGCTTTTGAGAAATCGTACATTTTTGGACATGAAGTATTGTTAAGATTTTCTGGTATAAATGTTGTAGCTATTTTGATTTACACCAGCTGTGATCGTTTGGGTTTTTTTTCTTCCCCCCAAGTTAGCAGCACATTTGATTTAAGTATCCTGACAAGAAAACTGAACTTTACCCTTACAATTCTTATTTTGTAGTCACTGTTATTTTTTGGCACTCTCTACACTTGAAGAAAGAATTGCAAGTTTTACATCACCAAAAATGTGATGCTTTTATGTTATTTTGCCAAAACTAGTCTTTATTGTAAACTTTCAAAATCAAATACCCTGTATTTCTTATTTTAAAATGAACATTGCTTAATATAAATAGATGACAAGACTTCAAAAGATTATTGTCAGAAAAAGGAGTAAACATAATTTTTAACAATTTTTAGAAAAGTAGCCTTGCAAGTGTTCAAGTACTGTTAATATACTAATGTCACTGGATACATTCCACTGTCTGGAAATAATTCCATTTAAGACAATGAAGTATATACAATTTTTCTGTGATAAGAGTCAAGAGAAACTTACCGCTTGTGCAGGTGTTTCTAGTATGATTACAGACTTTTACTGGATATTTTGTTTAAGCACCTGCTGGTGTGATGACTGTCTCATTACCTACCTGCTAAAGTGTTTTTCAATATTACTGACTTGCATTCTGCACAATGAAGCCTAATGCTAAGTGCTAATTTTTTGTTAACTTTTTCTCACTGCCTGTGTTAAAGATAAGTAGACTATGAAAACAGGCCATTTCAGCTTCTACAAGTAAAATTCAGTTGGTTGATCATAACAGTAAAAAAAAAACAAAACCCCACATGAGAAAAAGAAAAATAATGATAAAAATAATTTCAGAAATGTAGGGGCTATGTCAGAATAAGTGACGGGTGAAACTTCCATAGCTCAAAGAAGAAACCAGGATGTTGACACATTACTGTGTGAGTAACTGTATTGTGCCTATACAATACGCCCACAGTTGCAACAGAATTTTACACCATGGAATTAGAAGAAGCCTGGAGCTAGATGTACAGTGACGAATCAAGTGCCACAAAAGGTTTATCTGGAGCCATGTCTTTGCTTGTCCATGTTTTCAAGCAGGTTAAACCTGTTGCGAAAATCATCTTTCTTTTGCTAATTCGGCTTTTCTGTTCTTACAATTGGTAATGAAAATTTATAAGATTATTTTTAATTTAAAAAGAGAAGTAATTAAAAAATTCCTCATCTTTCCTCCTTGATTCTGAAAGTTGGGAGAAATTAACAAATATTTAGAGATAAATTTATTTCTATCAATTTTCCATTAGTCACCAAAATTCTTCTGAAAACAAGAGGGAAAAATATGTAGAAAACATTAATTTTGAGCTAGCAGACTGTGATGTTTTTGTGGCATGCTTATTTAGGGAAGAAAGAGAAGGTAATTCTAAGTAATTTGTATTTTTAGAAAAGTTTTTTGTGCTTTGGTTTTGGGGGGGTTTTTTTAGATAATTAGGTCACAAAATATAGCAGTACAATCAAGACCTCCATTTAGGTGCATTTAGAGTGTAGTATAAACTCTTGTAAAAGTACGGAGGATATACTTTCCAGAACACAAGTTTATGCAAATTCCACAGTACATATGCATTTTTTCTTAATAATAAGGCACTAGGACTCTAATTTTAGCAGCAGAAATAAGAACTGTATATCTAATGCTAAAAATACAGTCTTTCAAAGACTATTTCCTTTGGCCCTGAACTCTGAGCCTGAAATTATGCATGTTAAGAATTTAATATTTAAAGATTTTTTTAATTATTATTTTTAAATTTTCTGGACAGTGTATCTCAGGAGCATGTGACTTTGAAATGCTACATCAACTGATTAGTATTAACACAAGTAAAAATACTGAACCATGACATTTAGAAATAGAAACAGAAATCTTCACAGAATGTTAGAGATTGGAAGGGACCTTGAAAGATCATCTAGTCCAAATCTTGATTCCACTTAGCTCTCTGGCTCGTATCTGAGGGACACAACAGGCTATACATTGGGGCCTCATGATAGCGCTACAAAGAAATCCCCAAAGTAGTTTTTTGGTTTGGGTTGTTTGGGTTTTGGCTTTTTTGTTTGTTTGTTTTTAAATAAAGAGCTAGTTTTTTAAATGAAGAGCTAGTTTCTGAAAAAGTGAAACTTTCCACATTCCAGTTTTCCTTAATACCTACAAGATGCTCTGAGTTTCGAAGCTGGTACAGTCACCAATGTGCAGTGCATATGCATCTCAAATCTCTCCTGCCTGTGAGAATTCAGGTTAAGGAAAATTATTGCTGAAATTTTTAGAAATAAAGCACAGCAAATTTTAAGCACCATTTTTTTGCTTTTTTCTTATTTATATACTATATGTGGCTAGCTGATTTTCTCTTCAAAATGTAAGACAAAGATAAAGCTTGAAATGTGAAAAATTTCGCATGCAGTGGACTTTGGGAATTTTGAAGACCTCTGGAATGACACATTGGTCCTACCATACCTTCCAAACTAGAGATGGGCAGGACAAGCACATATGCTGCCTCACATCCAGTGCAGGAACTCCTGTAGAGCTAAAATACCAATCATACAGAGATTTAGGGCACGAGTTTCAAAATCTGGAATGTTTTTCCTTTCTACTATTTCAGAGAACATCCAAATCATTTACTTCCAATATATAGGGACTATTTTTACATAGAATAAGGGCATTTTTAGTACTGTCACATGGAATAAATAAGCTTCAAAAGAACTGTACATATAATTTATTTTTGCATTAACGACCTCTACTACTGCCACAATGAGAAAACAGGAGCCTGAATCCAAGCATTTCTCAATTCAATATAAGTTTTGCCTTTTGTCTGGAAAATTTTACCCCAAGTCCTTAGCTCCTGACTCTTCAATAACTTTCTGAGTGCTTTCTGTTGCTGTGTGACAAAAAATGTCTTTTAGGCTGAAAATCCTCTACTCTAGTAGCTTATCTATGTTTTTTTTTCTTTTGAGACATAAATAAAATATATCTGTATGTAATCTATTCAGCTTGCTGGGATATCACATTGAAATGTAAACTTTTTTATCTATACATGTTATGGATATAGATTTGAAGATAATTTTTGAACATTTTTCAGAATTTTGTCCCTGTCAGGGAGACCAAGAATTTATATTAATCTGTATTATATTTTTCCAATATATTGCCATAATGATGTGTGTTAAGATGACTAACATTTACTGAGCAAAAGTAGAAGAAAAACTGTTTTTAATTTTTCTTATTACTTTGCCTGTATTTAGGCTCTTTTTCTTTTTTTTTTTTATTATTTCCTTGCTAGCGGTAAATAGGAAAACAAATGAGAGACAAAAAATAAGGAAGGAGGTAAACTACAGAACCAGGATGTTACATTTTCTTGGTAGGATTATCAGTGAAAGAAGACAGAACTCTTCAAAATTTGCAGTTTAAAAACAGCATCCTACAAAGCATGTTCTTTCTCTTTTAAGCATCTCATTTCTATTTGTGTACAGTTATGAGCACATTTCTTCTGTGTGTGGTAATAAAGAAGATAAAATGGAAGGTGCAGTGTTGCCTCATTGAGGTACCAGGATTTCCTCTCCTTGCCAAGCAGAAGTCAGCTGGCTATAGCAGCTGTAGCTGCAGTCCTCACTGTTTTGACTTTGTCTTCTCTGAGTGACTGGTACAGTCTTCCTTCTCTCTTAGTTTTGACTTAATGATTTTCTCAGTCAAAGCAGACAAAAATGGAGATCTGTTCTACTGTGGGTGTTTAAACACAGTGGGGGTGTGTATGTGGATGCAGGGTATAAGGACTCCTTTTCTGGGTTTGCGAGAGATGCCACCTGGAAAGATCTTAGATAAAAAGACAACAATTTAAATTTCACATCAGGTTTCTGAATATAACTTTCCAATGTCTCTTTTTTTGGTGTTCTGTTATCTCCTGTCAGCCAATTTTCTTATTTTCTCATCTGGCAGTCCTCTTCGCGTGCATGTGAATGATGATTCAAATGCTTCAGAAGCTGTTGTTTTCAACTTTTATTAATGTTTCCCAACTCATTCTCTTGTTTTCCTGCT
>NW_010297655.1:0-79129 GCF_000700745.2 Antrostomus carolinensis | reverse complement strand
GCTGACAGCCTGCCAAAATCACCCTCTGGTGAATTCTAAAAAGGCCTGGGTAGCAGAAACTGGACCCAAAATTTGTTGCAGATAATTACTCGATCAGATCTTTGTCACAGAAAATATTTGACAGCCCACACATCTCTATATTTAAGCAGACCATAACATAAAACTAGCAGAACTTTTCTTTCTTTAAGTGCAAGAAACACACCTTTATATCAAAGAAATTTCATTTAACTGGGTAGCATACTTGATTCTGTGTAATATTTTTTGTTGATTCTTGAGATTCCGCTGAGGCTGGGGTTTTTAACACGTCCAAGAATGTACACTATTCCCTCCTGCTGCTGGGAGTAATGCACTGTACTGGTAATCAAATTTGAGTTGTTTCATCCCAGATGTCATTCAACATAGCGTTACCAGTAATAGCCTGCCAAGGAATATTTCTGCTAAGGTCCAAACCTTTATCTTGAATGAAGAAAAGGAAAAAAAAATATTCCAAGAAACCAAGCTAGAGATTTTGTTCTGATTAGAATCTATTTTGGGTTAGGATTTCAGGAATTTAATAACTGCTGTGTGAATACTTATACATATAGACAGGATCAATAAAGTTCATACTTTATGTTTCCCAGTTGTGAAGCTTGGTTGAATTTGATTTATTATTTTTTCCTAGCAGCTTGGGACACAATATTACAGATTTACCATGGACAGTCAATTTATATTATTTAATTTAAACACTGCTGGGACACTGTACAAAAGTTTAAGGCAACTAAAACAAATCTTTAATCAGTGTCAGAAAAAATCTTTCTTAAAAAAAATTACATAAGAAAATATAAAACAGAAAGAAAAGGAGAAAAAATAATAGTTGATTTAAAAAATGTGTAAAAATGAAGTACATATACCATGGACAGTCAATTTATATTATTTAATTTAAACACTGCTGGGACACTGTACAAAAGTTTAAGGCAACTAAAACAAATCTTTAATCAGTGTCAGAAAAAATCTTTCTTAAAAAAAATTACATAAGAAAATATAAAACAGAAAGAAAAGGAGAAAAAATAATAGTTGATTTAAAAAACGTGTAAAAATGAAGTACATCATTGTAAAACCCATTATATAGGAACTGGATAAGAAAGAATATGCTGGTGTCTTGCACAGGAGCATAGAAAGAAGAGTGGGAATGAATATATGACTTTTTTATACCTTTTATAAACACCACTTTACCAAGTTCCTCTGCCATTCTTAGAATACAGGGATTTCAGTTGGCTGTGGGGTTCTGTCTGCTCAGTTACAATAGGAAGCAAGAAAAACAAAACAACAACAACAACAAAAAACCCCACAAAACAAAGGAAGGTAAAAGAGGAGAAGAGAAAGGAGGGCAGAGAAAGGGAGGGAAGAACCAGGCAGAGTGAGATTCTGCGTTGCTCATGGAAACATCATCATTTCTTCTGGTGATTCTTGAAAATGTTACAACTGTGTGCTGCTCCACTTTCAGCAGGTCTTTACTCCTCACCTTGCTCACTAATCCATTTCATTCATTAACTCCTAGTTCTCAGAAAGGTGGTTACAGCAATGTGAAATAATTAATCTAATTTATTTGTAAATTTATTGACCACAACTGTTAAGGTAAGTGAATTTCAGCTGCAGTTTGCAATAGTCCCACTGATAAGCAGATTGACTTCTATTACATTTTTGAACTCATAAATTTTCTTGTACAAACACCAAATGATCACTACTGACAAGCCTGTCTGTCCTGATCTAATGCTCCCTGAAGTCTTTAATTAGGCTCTACATATGTACATGTACTGGGGTATTCTTCTAAACCTCACTTATGCCTAAAACATATGGTTCTGTTAAGGCTCAGTGTTTGAGTGCTGGTTAAAGTGTATGCTCTGTGATTACTTTCAGCAGCAAAGCTGGAGAGCTTGCTGTGAAGATGAAGATGTTGTGGGTGATTCGGTAATATCATGTACTCCAGAGGACAGGCATTTGCTGGAGAACGTCTTGTGTGAGGTATCCCTTCTTCTGTTAGTTATTCCATCAATAGGGAATGTAGCAGTGAAACCTAAACTTGGAAGTCACACATTCTTACAGGTTAATGCTAAATCATCAGCATGCCTGTCTTCAGACATTAACTGATGAATCCTCACAGCAGCCCTGTTTGTGAGGCACTTATTATCCTTGTTTTCTAGTCTGGGGAGACAGGATGGCTTAAACCAGTCGTTTACGAATCAGACGCTGTCAGACTCCCCAGATAGAAAGATTTCTGACCAAACACCAAACCCCTAGGTTAATCTCAAAATAAGCCTTAGAGAAGGAAAAATAATACTTGATGGTTGGGTAAACACAGTCAAAATGAATAAATAATCACTTCACTGGAGGGCAGTAGAAAAATGATCTGTAAAAGGTTAAACAAAATAAAGAAACACTTTGTTTAGTTTATTAAGCAAACAAAGCCTTATATGTACATAAAATTATTGTAACCCTGCGTTTAGAAATTAACCCCTGTATAGGTTTAGAAACTGCATAGTTCTTTGAAATGAAGGAAATCAAAGGCATTTGCAACCCTTTTTGTCTTCTAATAAGTAGCTGTCTTTGAGAGAGACCTTGGTCCTAAACTTTAATATTGCATTTTAGGCTAAATTGTTTTCAATTACACTGAAATCTAGTGTTGACTAATAAAATCTGGTACTACACTGGATTCAAAGTAGAATTTTGTGTTCATAAGACTCTGGAACTGAAAAGAAAAAAAAAAAAAAAAAAGAGTAAAAAATTATTCAACTAATCTGCTTATAAAATGTGGAAAATAAGACAGATCAATCAGGGACAAAATAACAAGAAAATTCACAAGATACTGCTCAGACTCCCCCAGTCTTGGAGCTTGCAACAACCCTATTGATATAACAGGATACCTGAATTTTTCCAGGCTCTTGCAGTGATTTGTGTCTGTGTATGCTGGTGGGGATGCTCAGTCTACAAACAATTGACACTGTACCCTCCACAGATCAGGAGGGTTGAAACCTTCATCTTGTTACTGAGAGACTCTGTACAAGGAAAAAATATGTATCATGTAGCAAGAGTGCCATACTCTCTGTGCACAATAAGCCTCTGTTTGTCTTTTGGAAAACTCTTTAGCAGGACTTCAACAACAGCTTTTTAAAAAAATCTTCATTATTTTCAGCCCTTTAAATGACACAGTGGAAATTTGCTACATCTGGGCTCAAGTTTGCCAAAACATGTCACATACAAATTGCAGTGATTTGTTTTTAAAAAAATCCCCCCTAAATCTCAAGAAGTTCAGACTTACGTTTCTGACATGTAGGATGAGTCAAAATTATTTCGAAATCTGTGTGTGAAAGGTGGAAAGGGGCGGGAGGGGGGAATCACTGGTCCTCAAATGCCATGTTTCAGTCAGATCAATTCCTGTTTTCGCATTAGGCTGAAATGGTACAACAGGGGAGCACAGCACAACAGAAGGATATGTCCAAGCACATTTCTTTGCATGCGGTAAGTTTGCATGGTCTTTGTGTCAGCCCAGATTATAAAAGACTCTAAGTTTGTAGGACCACAATTTACAGCCATCCCATTTTACTTGTTAAATTGTAGATCCTTAACTTGTAAGTCATAAGAAGACCTGAGCATTAATAATATAGTTCCAGCTAGGCAATAAAACAGGAAATAAAACATAAACCAAAATAATAATTGAACATTTTTTCACCTAAGAAAAGCGGCGAATTCTTTAAAAAAATGCTCATTACCTTTGCTTCTCACTTTTTGTTAGCTCTATCTTTAAATGTGGCCAGAAGGCTAAGGTGTGACTTACCACTGTAAGCTTTGTAGACCATAATAAAGTGGTTTTGTCATGAGTGACAACATCCGCAAAGAGCTCAAATGTTAATGATGGTAGTTCCTGAAAACCTGATGCAATGGCAGTCTCAAGGTAGGCCAAGAAACTTTAGTGTGAGTGGGAGAGGATTATCAGAGATCTGGTACTACCAGAGGTGTGAGGGAAGCTGGCAATTGAGCAAGGATTGTCAAAGGCTGTGAATATAAAGACCACTTTATTATAGCAGAATTATAATTGCAGTGATTTTTCAAATGTGAACAGCAAAACAACCACCTGTTAAATCACATTGATTTAAATCACAGAAGCTATTGAATTTTCCATAAGTAGCTGGATGTTCTGCTGTCATGTATTTTCTCAAAGAGAAAGTGAAATAAAACTGTAACAGACACAAACTATGGGAGAAACCATGGGGAAAGAAAGGCATGGAGTTCCTATTATCTCTTGGGTAGATATGCCTTTGCTGGATAAGTGAACTTTGGACTGATTCACTGCCTCTGGTACTTTGTTTGGAAGATGACTTTTATTTGTCTCTCTCCCCAGCCTCTTCCACCTTATTATTTAAAAACCAATTATGTTATGAAATACTAATTTCCAAGCTGGGCAACTTAATTTTCCAACCTGTAAAGTCTCATAACACTTGCCATTTTTTATGCAGGAACACTTGCAAGGAACAGTTTTACTTTAATGACTAGTTCTCCAACCCACCATAAGCAGGAGTTCAGACACACCATAAAACCCTACATTTTTTGTCTGAAGCGGATACTTGCATTTGACATCCTTTTTTCCTTCTCTCAGGCTTTGATAGAACAAGGAACCTGATATAAGGTGATAGTGAGGACTGGCAAAATGAGACAGTTCAAAAACCAGTGTGTGAAGTTTACAGGCCTTGTTTGAATACAGTAGATGGAGCTGCCTGCCCTGATGATAAATAGCAACTTCCTAGAAGCATCAGATCCTGCATCTCTAATTTCGAAGATCTGTGGGACTACATGATGCACAAGCCATAAAACCAGAGGTGAAAACGTGAGATTTTAATATCTTTGAGAAGTCAAAGTTAGTTTACTTGTAAGTTGTTTTTCCCCTAGATATTATATCCTGTCCTCTTCTTCACTTCTCCTTCAGTGGAACAAACCATAACCTTCTGAAGGCAGATAACCACTGTATCCTTTTTGCCTTTTAAATAACAGTGATACAGCCCACATTCCACACAATTCCATGATAAGGTTAGCAAGGTAAGACTTAAAAGCACTGTTACATTTTTAGCTTACCTTTGTTTTGGTGTTAGTATTTGGTGCTGCTACAGAGTAATAAAAAAGAAACCACAATAAAACCCCAGTGTGTGGGACGGTTCCAAAGTCTATTTATATTATAGGTGGACTTAGAAACAAAGATCAGACCAACACAAACATGTTTTTCTAGCTATGTCTGCACAAATCTGGGCAGCTAAAGATTATTAAGAAGGATTCATATTGAATTTCCAGACAGCATCCTAGATGCTGTGCATATTAATGTTTTGTATACATCTCTGCCAATATGTTATGCTTGTTTGTTTTTAAACAGCTCCAGACTAAATCCCTTTCCAGTTTAAAGAAAATAATAATTATTAAAAAAAAACACGAAAAACAAACAAACAGAAAAGCCGGCCTACCTAGGATTACTGAAACTCTAACACTGAGAAGTCAAGAGCCAATGGCTCGGTAGGGTCAATGTTCTGATGCTCCATTCCTGTGCTTATGGGTGAAGGGTGAAATACTGTCTCTTTTGAAAGCCTTATCCAGCACCAGTTACTCAAACCCATTTTGCAGAGTGTATTTTCAAACAGAGAATAGAAAGAAAGAAAGGCAGAATGAAGGATGAGTAATTCAAAAAGGAGAACATACCCTTATTGGGGTAAAGTAATTCTAAGGAGAGTTTTGCCAGATTACACATGCTTAAATTTTCACCTGGAATATTATGTTAAATTTTATTATATAATATTGTATTACTTTGTCCACTTTTTTGTAGTCTGTGGAGTTCTTGTTTACCTTTGGTTTAAATCTATGTAGCTCTATAAATTTAATTGGAGTTGTTTTACCCTGTGTAAATTAAGATAGCATCCAGCATTTGCTTTCTCCAACCTCCTCAGTTATCATATTTCTTCCTTTATGAATCTCTGACTAATGAATTTACAGCAATAGTACTCACAACACCACATGCCTGGTGGTCCAGACTAGTATTGGGGAAATCTGAGGGATAGAGGGAGTTGACTGCACTGCAAAGTGCAGCAGCAAAAGAGGCTTATTAAAAAAAAAAACCAAACCAAACAACAACAACAACAAAACCCAAAAACCCACAAATAAAAAAAGCCCAAACTTTTAACTTTTTTTGTGATACTTCAGGATAACAGAGCAAAAGCTTTCACATTCAAAATGCAATAGTAAAAAAAGAAACTGAAAAACAGACAACCTAGAGTTCCTTGTGTATTTGCTCTCCCTGACTGTACCAGATCTACCAATGACAAGACCTGCTTATGAGCTCACCTGGAAAGAGGAAATCCAAACTGCTCTAATGAGAATCAGTGAGAAATACTGCAGCTGAACTGATTTTCCAGTGGCACGCAGCAACTTGCCACAATTTTAAACAATTTTCCAAGCAGATCTCTTGTTTGTCTTGAAAGCAATCTCCATTGACCAGAAACTGGCTCAACTTGCTGCTGTCAGGACTCCCAGTTTCCTAAGGAGCTCCCCATGGCTCTCCTGGGGAGAATAGGTAGGTTAGGTTCTGTGCATCCAGGTTCTTTAGTTGTTTGTAACTAGTCAAGCAAGCAGACAGATTTTGGTGCTGGTTGGGGAAACATGTTAAACTGCTTAGGGAAAACCAACACAGTGTCAGTGTTTGGACTTTCCTCTTAAAAAACCAACACAGTGCCAGTGTTTGGACTTTCCTCTTAACTATAGAGAAATGTAAATAACACACTAAAAAGGTAAGATTTAAAAAAAAATTATATGGAACAAATATAATTTATTAAATTATTGTAATTATTTAAATTTTCTTGGCAAATTTTCATTTTGTTTTTTATTTACTCTGCGACTTAATTAGTACTGATAGGCAATCAGAATTTAATCAGCAAGGTGGAAATTCACATGAAATGCTATAATTTCTTCGAGTTCTCCTCCTTCCCCCTGGATTTTTATCATTGTGCTCAATATTTCAGTATTTTCCAGTTAGCCCTGATGAGACAAGAAGCAACAGTGGATGCAGACTGTTATTTGCATATCTGTTGTGTTAACAGTGTTTCTAGCAATGTGGGGGGTTTTTTAGCAATTAGTTGTTTTGAAGGTACCACCGTCTGTCTTTGAGTGATCTAATCCTCAGCTAAATCCTGTTGACTCATCACTTATTTTGCAAGCATTTGAGGTACCCGTTATGCATTCCCTGTTTTTGTCACTCAAAAATAGTGTCACTGTCTTGAAGTAGATACCCTGAACTTCCAGTAGCATGCCAGGTGCAATACTCCACAGTGAGAGAAACTTCTGATAAAATTTTGACTATTTATGACCTTTGTTGTAGGAAGTTTTTAGCTTGGAAATACCCTGAAGACAGGGTATTTTTCTGGAATAATAAATTTACACAAATTTCTAGAGATGTAATTATATTTTGCTGTGCCTTGTTGGTGAAGAAAGATAGATTCTTCATAGGTATGATCTCGGTACTTCTCTTCTGGTGTCCTATCTGCCTGAGCACAGTGCTTTTATTCCTGGACTCTACTTCCCACGGTCTCCAGAACTTGCTCATATCAGTAATTTTATGAGCACTTTTGCCACGTTACACTTAGTGAGATAAAGGACAACTCCTTCCGAACAGGAAAACTCCTTGTTTTCCTCATTTACTTTTTGCTAAGTAAAAGTTAACTGAAATTGATTTTATTCAAATGAAATCACAATAAAAAGAATAAAAAGAGCAAAATACATTGAAGCTTCACATAATTGCATGGTATTTTTCAATGTCAGAGGCAAGCCTTCAGTTTGAGATCAATGTATTGATTTATATCTGCTGAAGATCTGGCCTGAAAAAAATTAATATGTAAATATACCTGTCAAGAAGCAGTGATCTTGTAAGAAAATGTTGTCTGCTGTTTATCAAGGCTATAACCATAGTAGATTCTTAATGTTGCACTTAGGAACCTTGTATGTAACATTTGCTTTAATACTTAGGCACATTCTGTGCAATAAACTAGCTTGATGGGGGGAAAAGAAATCTGTTTAACATACTGGTGATAAAATTATTGTGAAGCTAACTCCTAATAAGCAGAGGCTGCTAGGTACACAACAAGCAAGAAAGGAGGCAAAGAGAAAAGTTGGAAAATGTTGCCAAAATGACAGTAAATGTTAATGATCCGATCACAAAAATTGTCCTTCAAGCTGGAGTGTGTAGTAAATAGTAATGAATAAATGTACTTGTCAGGAAGATTTGATTTGTCTAGCAAATCCTTACTGACACATACACTCATTTACTACTATATCGCCTTTTGAAAATGCCATTCCGGCAGAGCATAAAAAAGGTTATTTGGATTAAGTATAGTAACAAGATGAGCAGCATACTGAGTTCATTGGACTACAAGCACACTCATTTAATACCCAGTGCTCTATTACTCCAAATGAAGCTCTGTCTGAAAAAAAACAAAAAGGAAAAAAACAAATGCAGTGTATAAAAACAAGCATAATGGTTTAAAAAGAAAAATATGAGCCTCAGTGTAATGCAGTGTCCCATCAGTATTTACATTCAGTCTGTGAATGATAATGCTGGAAATGGCATAAAGGTATTTTAGATAGTGCAGAAACCATCACCACCACCCCCCTTCCTGACAGTAAAATTATGAAAGGTAAAAATTTGCCTTCACAAATAGACTTGAAATCAGAAACTCGCATTAAAAGGACCAAAAAAAAAGGTCAAAGCCAATGTTACATGGCACTCTTAGGTCTGCCTTCCTCATTCAGGGGAATTACATGGGAGGGCCACATTCTGCACTCAACTGCACTTTGTCTTTCTTGAAAGGATCCTCAGCTGGTAAAAAAGCAGTCTCACTTTTGGGTTCATTAAAGCAGTGCTAATATCTCATGAGGTACTATTTGCTTTGGGTTTAATGCCTACATACCAGCTTGTATTTTTTCCATACCCTCTCTTAATTCTATTGCCAGCTTAGGTCTTTCTATACACCGTTTCTGCTCTTGTAGGTTAACAGTTTCACATTCCCTTCCTTCAACACAGCCTTTTGTCAGGAGCAGTTCAAGCATGACTGACAGGTCAGTCATTATTATGATTGCTTCCTTGCACATGGACAGTGCAGGTCTGACACAAGAAGAAACAAAGAACATCAAACTAAATCCATATATAGAGCTGGAGGAATGCATGAGCACACCTGCGTGCATGCTCACATATGTGCATACACACGCACAAACACATTTAGCTATGATATAAAATATCAGCCCTTTCACATTTGTGAGCAGTACCATTGTACATCGTGGTAAAATATATGTGCAGAATTCTCAGATGGCAGCATATAGATAATATATGGCTATGCCAGGGATTTGCATTATTATTCTTTATACCAAGGAGTAGTATGTAGTGTAAATACGCTTTATGTTTCTTTCCTGGAAGTGTGTATTGCAATCTTCATTTCTCCAATGTATGCAGAAGAGAGACAAAGTAAAAGGGTATTGCACTGAACCGTATTAGCTGATAAGTAATATATGATCGTGTTATGTGGGCACCTGGGCCAAATGCTAAAACAAAATCTCTTCTTCCATCCATGAGGCTGGGGGAAAAAAATGTTTGAAGTTGCTTAGCTTGTGTGGTCCTTAGTACATTGTCTGCCCAACTCTGCCCAGGAGAATTCTCTGGTGCTTGCTGAAGGACAGCCTTTTTACCTAGTTTATGCTCAAAGACTTCTCAGAACACCTAGGTAATTGCAGCTGGATATTCTGCTTGTGTCTAGAAGAAAAGTATAATTGAGCAGGGTATGTTGTCCAATTTGCTTATCACTGTCTTTTCTTTGAACAGTAGAAAACAGAGAACTTTCTACTTCCACTTTCACAAAAGGCAATTACTGGAATTATTTCAGGGTGTTAAGAAGGATTCCCTAGTAGTTTGTGTGAGCTCATTAGCTCTGCTGTCTTATTTTTTTCTTTCTCTTCCCTCTGAAGCTTTTCCATTTTTAATTTTTTTTTTTTTTTAATCCAGGCCTGCCTTTTTCTCTTTTCTGTGGGAGAAGCAGTGTTGGCATGCTTGCGGCAGAGCAGAATAATCAGATCAGTTGAAAGGGCAGGAGATGTAGAGGGGAGAGGAGGAACAGAGGGACATGCTCTGTCTTCTTCCAGGTTCCTCACCCCAGATTCTGCTCTGCTGTCATTCCAAGGATGAGGACCAAATAAACTGGCTTATGCTCCTATGAAGACTTGAACTGGTACCATGCTATGCCAGTAGGACAACTTACAGGTAATCTTCAACGCAATTTGAAGTGTTTAGTTTATCTGCTGACACATTCCCTGGACAGTTTATTGAAAAATAGAGATTGGTTTTCTGTAGGAAATATTTTTATTTATTTTTTTAACTGATTATGGGATCAGCTATTTAATAAAAAAGCTGAAACTTAATAAAATTATTAAACCCAAAATCATTTAATTGTTGGGGGTTTTTTTGGGGGGCTAGCAAAAATTATTCATTGAAATATTCATTTTATTCAAAAACTTATTTCTATGACAAAGAAAAAAAAAGTTTAAAGAAAACTACTTTGACTAGTTACAATCATAAACACTCATAGAAAACTCTTTTATCTTGTGCATCTTTAAAAGCCAACCTAGGTAGGCTCAGATAAAGCCTCTCCTGGGTACCTAGCTACATGATACATGTCTCCATGCACACTAAGCAATCCACAGCAATGCCTCTGTACCTGTCTGTATCTCTTTCATTTCTCCTCTCCTTCTCTGCTCATAGCAGTATGTTTTCCCTGGGTGCTTCACTGTAAAGCTGAATTTTGTGCTTATTCGCAGCAAAGCATTCTAGATTCACCACTTGAGCTTAATTGAAGGAACAAAGGTTGGCTGAGCACTCCAAGTAGGAAACTTCCTGAAGATCTAAATATGTTTTATTTTAGACTAAGAAGGTCACTCAGGATTCTCCCTTTCCAATGACTAAAATGTCATGGAATTTATCATATTGCCACTTCTAGCCTGAGCAAGAGAGGTGCAGTTAACAGCCAGATCAGTCCACTAAGATAAATAAGAGCTTTTGTACTATTCAGAGCCAGTGGGATAGGGCCAATAACTTGAAGGATCGAATTTGAGCTCCCTCTTATCACCTTTATGCAGGACTATGAATCACCATTTCAGAGCCTTCTCCTCTTCAAACCAAAGGAGTTACTATTGGAAAGCTACATACAGCAATAAAGAATCCCTTCCTCATGTGTCCCAAATCAATAAATAACTCCCTTCCAATTGAAACTATAGAAAATTTTTTGCTCTTCAACTGCCCACTGTGAGAATACAAAACACGAAGTCTTATTAAATTATTAAGCAGAAACAGATCCTTTTAAATTCCCTGTTTGGTACTCATGGTATGATGCAAAAGTTTTATTTTCCTTTAATTGGCTTATCTATAAAAATGATAATTTTCAGACAGTTGGTAGTAAAATCCCTCAGGACTTCAGGAAGCATAATTCCCTTTTTAAAATTCTCTACATTTATTAATGAACTTGAAAAATAACACTTAAGATTGCTCGGTAGGTTTTCCCTCCTGCGCATTGTACTCTCTACAGAGTTTTATGGTGAACTTCAGGCAATTCTTCCTCATTTTTACCTTCATGCTGTGTTTCCCAAATGTTAACGTGGATAATCACTGTTAAATCCTGCTCATTGAATGTTTGTGAGAAGATGGAAGGTTGCAGATCACATATAGTTGACCAAGGCTAATACAAGGGAAGGGAGAGGTACGCTGAGGGGAAAAAGACACTCTCACCCTGTCTTTCATCACCATGCTTTTCAAGTCTGCACTTTCTTATTTTCATACTAAAAAAGATCAACTGTATTAATTTTTGTTTTGCCAATGCAGCTTACATTAAGGGAAATGGAAAGGTGCAAAAACAGATTATCAGTCGACTCTTAGCTGCTAGGCCTGTCTTTTTTGTTCTGTCATCTCTACAGGATCCAGAAAAGTAGGATCTAGACCTGTCATTGGACTCTTCAGTATCAGCACAATGCAAATAAAAGATGTTGGTAGCAACTTGGGAGTCACAAGCTGGTCACGTATTCTATAAGTGTTGTCGTATTCTGTAGAAAGCTAGCAAGAACTGAGTGTTTTTTCTTTGCTAGCTGATGGATCACTGAATCTTGTTCTAGTATAAGAGAGAAGAAAATATTTTTTTGCACACATGGACTCAGCTTAAAGCCAAGAAATTTAGAATAACTTCTCCTCAACAGAAGGTGTTATTCAGAAAACATTTAATACTTTTGGTATAGAACGGAACACAGGGCAATACAGGACCCAGATGGCTGATAACACAAACTCCTCACACAAAAAATGGTAGGTTTTTTTCTATCTTATGTAGAATTTCCTTAAGTTTGACCAACAGAGCAAGTAATCCTAAAGGTTTGAAATAAATGGCAGTCTACCACTCTGGTCTTTGCTTTCTCATTGAAGACAGGGACATCAACTCAACCGAGATACTTATCTTATCCTTTGGAAAGTTATCTAAGACTTCATGTAGGTCCTAAAGGTGAAGTAAAGTTATAGTTTATTTGTCTTCTGCCTATTTAGGTCATTTTTTATTTGGTAACCTTGAAACAAAATTTGTTGTGTGGTTATTAATAGCACCTTATTAAACCTTGGTTTAATACACAAATTCTTATCTTTACATTCTTCTCTCACTTTTCAGAAGAAGAAGGTAGAATACTAAATGTATGTGTGCTTTGTAGGAAACTTTCAGTTAGAATAAAAGGGGATTTGTAACATTGACTGGGATGAATGGCATCCAGGGAGGATTTGACTGCTGGTAGTGGGGGCACTTGAACCTGTGAAGATTGTGGTGAAGTTCTAGAAATGCTGGCAGTTGACAAGGGGATGTAGCAAGCTGGGGCAGGAGTGCACCAGCATGAAGAGGAGAGAGGCTGTGGAAATTTTGCAGTTAGATTGTGGTAATTTTGCAAAGGTGGTTTTAAGGGATGCTAACTAGCACTAGTTAGGAATAATTTTCATGTGCTACGTTCAGATGAAATGGTATTTATAGTTTTCTACCTGGGTAGGAGTCCTCCTACTCTGCCAGGTCTCATGAAAAGAAACCCTGTCCCAAGCTGCAGACAGTCCAAAGAGGCAAAGGGGAAAGAAGGAGGAGGAAGAGAACTGCAAGATGCTTATGCAGTAACCAGAATGTGAACCCTTCATCTCAGTCAGGTAAGGTTTTTAATGTTAGTTTTACAGATCTGCTCTTACTTTCCTTAGAAGAATACCCATTCACTTTATCATGTAGCATGCTGAGTTTCATTTCTAATTGAATTAGGATCACCTGGTAAAAGCCAAGCCTGCAGTCATATCTGCATTTGAAGGAGAGGTGAGATATGACAGAGGTGTAATTTGGCGTAACTGGCTTAACTAACTAATTGTTTGGAAAATAGAAGGAAAAAATAAAGGAGGAAAAACTAAAAAGCTTTTTACTTGCAATGAACTTCTGCCAAGGTAAATCAAGAGCAACATCACTGCAGCAAATTTAATTATAATGATGTAAAACCAGGAAATGCAAAGGGAGACTAACTCTCAAGTTGTGTTAGCAACCTGAATTTATCGTTCGTGGCTGTAGAAACAATGCAAATTTGTGATTTTTCTGCGTTTTCTCAAACGGATCAAATAACAGATATTTATAAATACATCAGGAATTTAAAATGGAGCAGAAATATATTATATTAATTATTTTCTTAGTAAATTAGAATGCAAATTCATATCTTTTGACATTATGTATTTCCCTATTGCCTGAATTGTTAGAGTGTTTTATATATATTAAAAAAAAAAAAAAAGTCTGTTTTATTCTTCCTGTCATATAATGCTTAGGCATATTATGAAAGACTGATGTGGATCTGACCAAGCAGGTGGAAGCTGCAGAAGACTTAAATCTAGAATCAAAATATTATCTTCTTTTGTGAATAAGCAGATACTTCTAGATTACGAAGAGCTTTATTGCAAAACAGGAAATGTGTTCATTTTTTAGATTGGGAAATTGAAGCAAGATACAAAACAGTGATGTTACAGTAATAGAAGTATCTGATTTTTGAAGTTTGAATACTTTGCCTACTGAATCATACTGATAATAAATGAGGGCTGATTATCATCTTTGCATAACCACCCCTGTATGATCATCTGTTCCGTGAATTCAATTATGAAACATTTAACATAGAGCAAAACCAAAATCCTCAAGTCTATCTCTAGCAATGATCCAGCAAGGAGTTTGATCTCTTGATGGCTTACTGTTAGCAAGCCATCTATGCCAACATATCTAGGCAGTTAGGTGTGTCATAACATTTTTTCTGTTTCCTCACTGACTGAATGATCGTGTTACTATTGCAAGCATAAATACCATCATTCACTTTTGCCAATATACTGCCAATGCTCATCAAGCTTGAATATAAAATAAGATGCAAACAAAGCAAAACTAATTTTATCTAAAATGTGGGCAAATATTTGCAGAAACTATTTTGCATTATTTTTTTCCTCTGTTCAGCATTCTCAGTTCCCAGTGGTATGATGAGAGTTTGAGACACAGAATGTCTCCCAGAGGTGCTCAGCAATTTGCAAGAACAACCCCACAGCTCATATCTCTTTGGTTCAACGACTTCAAAATAAATTAAAATATTTCTGGTTTCTACTGGCAATGATAGAGATTAATCCATGCATAGGCAGCAGCTATTTGAGCAACTAATTAGGAAGGCCTGTCTTGCTGAGTTTTGTTCTTTTCAGGCAGACAGGTTAATCAATGCATTATTTTAATTGTTAGTATAATTGTCCATTAATGATAAATAATAAAATAAAATAAATAAAATAACACTCTAAATAATCTCTTTGTAGCCTGATTAACTGTAAAATTTTCCTGTATAAAGTGCATCTTGGCTATTTTTAGTATATAGGCTGTCAACTTTGTGCAGTGAAGAAAAATTTTGTTGCAAAAAAGTGGGGCATGTTCCAATGTACTGGCAACCATTGATTATGCTGGTGGACTAGATATTGAATCCAAGATATTACAGGGAATGGACGTGATTCAGCTCTAAATAAAATTTTGTTTTATAAATTGTTTCAGAAAGTCATGGGGACAAGAATGGCTAGTTAAATACAGGCATGTAGGTATGATTTGTGATATTTAATATACAAAGGATTACAGGCTACAACTATCAAGAATTAGAGGATGTTCCACAAAGATTTACGCCCTATGACTTGTAGCTATCAGAGTGATGGCATCAAGGTGATGCTTGTGCTACTGTAATACTGAGAAAACAAACTATAGACATATGTGAAGAGAGAAATTTTCAAGCATGTCATAGCAGTGTGATTAAGACTGCTTTAAAAAAAAAAAACAAACAACCAAACAAACAAACCCTCCCCTCCCCCAAACTACACCTTTTTGTTTTCCAGACTTTTATGCATCCCATACAGTCCTTTTTGCTCCTTCATTTCATGTTCAACCTGTAGGGATAAGATAACAGAGGTCCTAATTTTGGAGTTTTCTTTAGAAAAGAGTTAATTAGAAAAGAGTTAATCAAATCTCAGTGTAATGTTTTTCTAAACATGTCCTAAACTTCTTGTTGAACAGGTCTTCATATGTTTCTGTTGAAAGCTGAAGCAAAATGTACTGTGAATAGGGTGGGGTAAATACTTTAGCCAACAAATCTATCTGCTAGTTTTACTTACTGCATGTCTATGGTACCTCAGAGTGTCCTTGTGTTTGCTAACAGAATTTGTCCAACACATTTTTTCCTGGTTTTGTTTGTTTGTCTCCATTGGGTTTTTGGTGAAAAGATTGATGTTGCTACTCAGTTCACAGTATTCAACACTTAGGTATTGGTTAGTTATGACTGATCAGATAAATTACATATTCATCAATTTCTCTGGTACAATGAGTCATTTTGTATAAAAACTGATAATCAAATTTACTAACATTAATACAAATAACTAATTGACAAATAAATTCTAAGTATAAGCATATGAAATTGCTTACTTTTTTTCTGATGAAAATCCAGCTCTCTGATTTCAGGCCCACAAGAACTAAAAGTGCTGTATTCCCACTGCAGAACAGGACACTATCTTATTGATGCTTTTTTCTCTGATGTGAATTCTCAAGTCCAGGTGCAGAGGCCTGAATCACAATAATGTTTTTATTCACAACCCTTGCAATAAGATCTTCAAAACATCTTATCCAAAGCCTATTAGCAGAGCCCCTAATTTTGACCTAATCAAGAATTAATCCACCTATTAAAATTACTAAAATGTTTGCCTGTTTAATAAAGCATTCCTGAGGTTAATAACCTGCAAGTCTGACCTGCTCATCATTACTGTCAGTGCTATTTTTTAAAAAAGTTTGTAGAGTCTCTTTTTTTCTTCCAGAAGAAGATTTTGTTAGTGTTTTGTTTACAAAACAGGTGCTTTCATGAACTTCTCTATAGAAATGCATCTTGTATCTATTTAAGAATAATGTTCCAAGTATTGTGCTACATGTAAACTTTGCTAGAATATCATATGAGGTATAAAAAGCAGATTATGTGCAGAAAAAATGGCTCCCAGAGGGAAGCAGAAATAGCACAGCTAGAAACGCCTTATGCTTTGTAATGTCCTTAGCCACCAGCAAGACAACTGTCCTGTGGAAAAGACAAATGCCTGACTTCACAGTATATACAAGGATGTAGCACAGGAGGATTTGCTGGGTAAATATGAAACACAAGTGGGAATTGATTATTCTCTCACAGCACTCCTATTGGCACAGGACTTGGGGGAAATAATCCTGACTGGGATCTGGATAAATAAGAGCAATGATTTATGTTTTTTCTTAAACCCCTAACTTGCGAGCAGGAGGCTGGAGGGAAAGAAAAACCACACTTTACTCCAGAGGAAATGAGTACAAATGCTGCCTGCAAAGTTGGGAAACCAGGATTTCACTCTCTAGTTTCTAGAACTGTGGTCAATAGGGGACTCTAACAGAGGCATTATACATCTTTCCCTGAGGGGTGACCCCTTAAAATTTCACAGTTTGGATTTTTTTTTTTTTTCTTTTCCTCCTTTGCTCTCTCCTCAATTTATACTTGCAGGATCAGCCATAAACAGTAAAGCCAGATACCTTCTCATTTATACTGAAGGACATTAAAGAAAAATAATCAATTGTTATTGGTATCTGTCGACCCAAGTTTAGTAAATGACTTACCAGCAAAGCTTTAACTTGACCCACTTAGAAGCTACAGATTGTCTACAGGAGCCAAGTTAGATGAGTAACTAACCTAACTTTAAACCTTTATTTGCTTACATCGGTGAAAACCAGCAGCTTCAGAAAAGCAGCATGCTTTGCATAGATGTAAATAGTGGGGAAAATTTCAGGTAAAAAAAGGATAAAGGCTTTCTCATATGGCAGCATCTTGCTTTATCCCTGTCACATCCAAAACTTGTACTTACTGTAGTAAGATTGGCCCAAATGCTTAATTATTGAAAATTTGCTACTTTCTTAAAATTCCATTCCAGATAATATGTTTTATATCAGAAGTATCTAATATGTATATCTTGAGAACCCACTGAGGGTAAATACTGATAGATCAAGTTAAAACTTACCAGTTATTAAGAGGACTTGCTCTGTTTATGCATGAGAGAGGGAGAGAGAATATGTGTATTTTATACAACTATATCCACCCACAGATGTAGGATTTGGTTTGTTCCTGCTCTTTATTTTGTATAATATTTTGTTATGGCAGGCTAAATGAAATATACATTCTGCCAAATGTTACGAATTCGAAAAAGTAGTGTTTTACATACTTCACTAGTATACATGTTCTTATGAGCTACAAAACAATTGTGACTCCAGTCCATTAAATTCATGCCATTAGCTTTGCTGTCATAAACTATGTTGAAGAGCAATGAAGTGTTATGAATACCTATGATGAAGAAGATAACAAACAGAAATTCCCACTATTATTACAAGAAAAGGAGGCGAGAAACTATCGTTAAAAAAAATGCAAACAAACAAACTCAATAGTATCTTTTATAGTCAGAGCAAAAATAAAGCTTTAGGAATTATTTCTTCCAGGGAAATTGAAATACATGTGACCCAATAACAAGCTGATGAAATTGTCATACAGCAACAGAAGACAATAATCTGTAATTACTATAGCCCAGGCTCCTAAGCAGGATCTCCAGCTTTGCCAGTTTCAAGTCTAAATGTCTCCAGTAACTACACAAAATTATTAGGGTCAATTTAATGATGTTAATGTTCAAACAAGAGATTACTAACAGGGTGAGCAAGAAAGAACACACGGGCTGTTTGTTTGCATTGTTTCAGCATTTTGTAGAGCAATTCCAACTGTGTGTATGGATAGATTTCAACATAAAAAAAGAAAGAAATCACAGCATGTAACATGGCTATTACTAGTTGGGTAAGACAAAGAAACCTAATAGGTGCAAATCCTCATCATGTGGCTAAATAAAGTTGCAAAACTTAAGGCATTGCAACCTCTAAATAGATGGAGGAAATCTCTGGTTTCCTGTAAAGGAAGATAGCATTAGTCCTGGAAGGTACTTTTTATAGCTCCTGATTGGTTCAGTAATAAGAGGGATGGATCTACAAACTGATATTTGGATTTCCTTTCACAAGTTTACCTCTGTAGCTTTTAATGAAAATGTATACTGTTATGCAGTTAAGATATTTGGGGGTTGTAAAGAACACATCTGTAACGTGCAGCAATGTAAACTTTTTCCATTGCATTATGAGTATAGAATGAAGAAAAGAACTTTTAAATCCTAAGTTTATTTAACATTTCTATACTCTGTGACATTTGACATACTTAGACTTTAGTTTATTCTCCTTTAAAGGTAACATTACCAGTTTAGGTAATGTTCAATGGGTTTGTATAAAGAAAAGTCAGACATTAAGTTGTCTTAAAGTCAAAAGTTTGCAGAGATAAAGGTAGAAAGAAAGAAAAAGAAAACATAGATAAACACAGAGCAGACAAAAAAGCATAAAAAAATGAAGGGTGTGTGGATGGAAGAGAGAAAGCTAATTTTGGAAAGGAAAAGACTTTGTTTAAGCTTAGTGTAAATCTCAGTGTCCAGCTGAATAACATCACAGACGTTAAACATACAAAGGAACTGTGGTAAATGTGAATTTAGTTCACAATGTAAACTTTGAGTAGTGTTTTGCTTTGTTAATGTAATGTGTTAATGGAGCAGACAACTCCACTTCTCTGAGTTTTATTCTCCTCCAGTTTGTGCTGAACTTCATCTGTACAGGTTGCAAAAGTCTGGTCCATACTATAGGTCAGGGCAGTTTGCACTGGTGGTTTGAGTGGACCTAGGACAAATAAAATGAATATTTATTTAATTTATGTAAATGTAGGTTATAGGGGGTCATTTTTTTTTTTTTTTAAATAAATGAAATAATTTTGAATTAGATAATTTCAGATCTATTTATTTTCAGTTCTATTTAGATGGTCTCCAAATCTTGAGAAAATCAGTACTTCTGTGGAGGGTCAAACAGTGTTTAGTGTGCTCAGGGTGGCTGAAGATTACCCTGGAAGTTCCCAAATTATCAACAGTTGTCCCTATTATTATTATTATAATCAGTATGAATATTTTAAGATTCCATTTTTAGGCTTGAACTCTCCTATATGTCAAAATTTAATGGTGCAGTTAATCTTTTTCATATTGATTTTTAAACTTTATGTTATTTCTCTAAGCTCTCTAGGGAGATTTGGAATTTAACTCAGTAAAGAATAAAACAAATCGATATTTACAGTTCTTGAAAAAAAAAAATCTGTATTAAAAATTAAGAGTGCGAATCTTCAGAAGTCCTTACAGGTTTAGTTGTCTATTCTAAATTTAAAAGGAGATGAGTGCCAAAGATTCTCAGACTCCCTTGAAAAACTCACCTTTTAAAATCCTCTTGAAGGCAAGAAATATGTCAGAGAAAATGTTCAGCTCCTTTGCCACAGTTCTAAACAGATCTGATTGTAAACTTCATGCTCATCACATGCAATACTTATCACTGCTTTATGCAAGAAACACTGGAGAAAAAGAAAGATGATATAGGGCTTGTTGGAGAAAAAAAAAAAGTGTGATAAAATATTTCCTATAGTTAGGAATTTATCTGACCTTCTAGGGCTTTGGCAACTTGAGAAAACACCTATCTTCTTCATCTGAGTTCCATCTATGGAACTACCCACCATTTGCTCTCCTTCATTGCCTTCAGAACATCTTTTACTTTCTTAGAATGATGCAGCAAACCCTCTAACTACCATGAAAAGATTCATGTTCCAATTTGGGCTGTATGCTATTCCATAGTAAAAAGTTCCGAAATGCCAAAAATGCCATGCAGAACCTTTAGCTGAGGGAGGCACGTCAGCACGGTCTGAAGTGTCAGGAAAAATGACCACATTAGCTTCTGGACCTGAGTCCAGACAGAACCAGTAAGTGTACTGATGTCACTAGAACGATGAAGCGTTTTGTGATTGTGCTTAGTTGGGAATGAAGCTCTCAAACAGAAGCAATGTGTCTCCTTTGTGTCTTCCAGTACAAAACATTTCCAGTCTACCAATTATCACATATTTAAATGGCTTAAAATCACATCTCCTTTGCTTAGTAGATAAAGTGTCATTACTCAAGACTTGATTACCGTAGTACAAGGATAGAGACAGGAAAAGATGCAGGCTACAATAACTAAAGGACTTCCCTGTCTCACTTCTCTTTCAGATGGACTGGAACAAGATGAGAAATTACATTGCCTAGAAGATCCTCTCATGAGAAGCTCAATGCAATGGCAACCAACAAAAAAAGGAAAAAAAAAAAAAAGGTATTCTTAGTGATCATGGTGATTACAACCTATAGTGGCATTAAGATGTGGAGCAGGAAATGTAATGAGTTAATGAGTAGAAGTATCTGTCCGGTGGAATAGACAGTGAAATACTTCCATGTGTTTCCACTTTCCCCTATCCAATGTGTATTATTTCCAGGACTATGTCCTTGTCTGGACTATATAGCTAAAGAGCTTTTGTGATATGCAGAACTGGCAACCCCAATGCATCGACTGACTCATTTTGCTGAAATGCCTCGCTGTTTTTTTACCAAAACTTGCTTGGAGAATTTATTTAAATACATGTACCCTTTCTTATTTTCAAAGGCAAGTGCTTAAGACTTTAAAGAATTACCAAAATCCTACTGTAATCAATGAGTGTCTTTTCTTTTACTTCAGTAGACTTTAGATCAGTGTCTTGTGATTTTTGAAGGGGAAAAACAAAGGAAAAAAAAAAAAAAAAAAAAGGAAAGCAGAGTTTCTTCCTCCTCAGCTTCAAATATCCATTGTGTTAAAAACGGGATTAAGTCAGCTTCCTTGAGTTAAGGCACATACTTGTGTGTTTTGCATTCCATCACACACTTCAAGATTGCCATGAGACTTGTTAGAGTATACAAGGATACAAAATACCCATTGTTTGTGGCAGAAAGAAATGTATTGTGGCTTTTTTTAACATTGGTTTATGGATCCACCTAAATTGGACCACCAGTACCTGGACCAATATAAAATAGTGGCCCAGGTTTGTGTAATTGCATTTCGTTTATAGCTTTCATGTGCTCTCCATATTTACACCATTGCTCACATCTCCCTGTTAAATCTGTTCAACCAGATCCCTTCCAGCCACAACCTCCACCTCTGCTTCCACTTATGGTCTAAGGCCAGAGAGAATATTGTGTCTGGGCTATTTTGGATTCTGGGATATCCCTGGATACTCTGCAGTATTTGATTGACTGGGTAGGTACAACCTGGAGGACCATGCCTGTGTCGGAGGTGCCTGCCCTCCCAAAGGTCTGAGCTATTCATGCTTGTTAACCTGCTAAGTCAGGTCCACTGGAGGGTGTTGGGGCACACCTGGATGAGGGGGGTTGTGCTTGCACCTCTTCAAAGCAGTTGCTGTTCTGATAATATTATATCTTCAGTAGCCATTGTTGTTGTTGCTGTTGTCAGGAGAGCTAACAAAACTGAGAGTAGGCAGAGCTAACCCTCTTCTAGCTACTGCCTGTTGGAGCCTTCACATCCCATGTTCCTGCCCTTTGTCTTGGGACTGCCCTGACTCCTGCCTGCTAGGCATGTCCATCCCTTAGACTGTATGATTAGTCTGTAGGCAGCTAAGTCATACAATATCAATGCTACCCCTGATATGCAAAAACAAACAAACTGATGATGTTTTTTCTTTAGCATTCAGTAGCGTAACTTAGAATACGATGGGATCCCAGTCTGGCCTTCAGCACTTGCATCTTCCTAGAAGACATGCAGAGAGGCAGCAATAGCTAGACTTTTCCCATTAAAATCTATCTAGAATAGGGAAACCCATTCTGAATAGAAGATTAGGAAAGTTGTCTGAATTTTTCCTTAGTGGCCTGCTCGGAAAAGAAGTGAGGCATACTCAGTAAGCCTTATAATGCATTACTGAATGAGGTCCCATCTGGTTGTTCAAGTGAAGTGTTGGTTTTCATCTCAGGCAGATTCCCCAGTGTGGCTGTACCACAAGCCATGCTGCTAAGAGAAGCAACAGCAATAGAATGTATATAATAATAACGTGAAGGAAATGTATCTCATGAGGGAACTGGCTAACATATAAGCAACGAAGACTCAGAAGACATCCAGAGTGCACTGCAGCTTTGTTCTGTGAGGATTTTAGCCACACTTACATAGTCAGAGCTATGCTATTACTGCTATACATTAAGACTTTATAGTTTAAAGCCAGGGGTTTTTTCTTTATAATTTTAACTACAGTTTGCTTAGGGGCTGGCAAGAAGGCAGTAAGTTGTTTTGCCGTATTAAGGATCAATACTTGGATCAATAAAACTCCTTTTAAAAAAAAAACCTCACTTGTTTTGTTCATAGGAAAATAATTTTTTGTTGACTCTGTTTGTTACCTCACCAAGCTTACAATCACCTGGAACAGAGAAATTAGTGGCTAGGATCTCCTGCTGTTTAGTGTCTTTTTAACTGACAGTGCAATGCTGCCCCATTCAGTTTTAAAAACACCTGTCTTTTTTTTTTCCTTTTTTTTTTTCCTTGCACCACATTTGTTTTGTAGCTAAATGATTTGACAATAAGTCTGTACCACTGGGAGCTTTACCACTGACTTCAGTGGGAGCACGACTGGGATCTGTACAGATCTTTGTTCTCTTGATTAGAATTTAGATGATGGTCCCTGGTTTCAGGTTACACTCAACTGTAAGTCTTGAGTTAAAACAAAATAACATGACTCTCTCAGGTGACAAAGCACAGAATTATGTTTTTCTTGCATCTGCACTGTACCCATTGACATATTTTTGCAAATATTTTCAAAGGCAGCCCTTCTATAATCTTTAACTTTCTGTGTATCACTTACCCTGTATCAAAACCATTGTGTCTTAAATTATGAAGTGCTGTAGAACACTGTGCAAAGTATAAAGAAAATCATCTGAATGCTTTCTTTGTCAAAGGTTCTTTAGTTGCACATCACTTCCCATTCTATAATTCTATTTCTTCTCTTCCTTGGAGAGGAAGGGCATATTTTGCATTTATTGCAAGGGCATCACAAATGGTCTCATCTAGCTAAGTATTCTGCCTCTTGAGATAAGCAATGAACTTGAAGTATAACTCACATGAGGAATTTCAGTATTCCATAAGAAAACATTTTTACAGTTCTAGCTGAAAAATAAAACAAACCTGTTTCTTACATACTCAACTCTCCTTTTCTATAAAAGTGGATAATTTTCCCACATACATACCACACACACATACATTTAAAAAAAATCCAAACTTCCATGGAGAAACAGTTTTAACAAACAAAATTCAGTTAAAGGTAATGAAGGTAATTAAACAGCAAAGAACTCTGAGATTAATTTTTAAAAGTTCAGCTAACTTCCTAAGAGCAGGGGCATTATAAGCAATCAGATATTGAGGATTTTCTCTGTCAACCCTGGTTTATTTGATTTGTCAGTTGAATCATGTTTCAGGAGACTCTTGATATTTCTGGCAAGCTGGAGCTTTATGGAATTAAAACCAAAATAACAAACTTGAAAAATCACTTCTTGACTGCAACAAACCAGTTCAATTTGCAGCATCTGAAAAGAAAATCAAAACCTTCCTGGGAAGAATTAGGACAGCAATAATGAGCATAACAGTAAAGCATAATGCATAATAAGACATGTTTTGGTCTTGTGTCATTGAGCATTATCTTCACTTCAACGATAACGTGTAAGTAACAGTATCTTTTTCCACATATCACTAACCTTTAAAAAGTGTGCATGCAATTTTAGATTTTCCCTGACCATCTGGCTACAGAAATCTCTAGTAATAAAAACAATGAAATCCAAGCCATGGCAAGTTTCCATCTAAAATCTAGTGGGATCAAAACTTAAAAGTTACTTCATAAATGCCGCTGTTGTTCATATCGTTTCTTTCAATAACAGCACTGCAGGGCTCAGCATTAACCTCTCTTTCTTCTTCATTAGTATCCATCAGCTAAAGGACAGATCGGATTGTTGCCGATGTTTGATGTATGACCAAGATGCCATCTTTTTGGGGAGGGAAAACTTGGTTCAGTTTTTAAAGATACAACAAACTCCTTAAAGTGAACCTCATGTTCGTGTTATTTTTCTGGTTTTATTTAGATGATCTCAGATGCTGTGAATTACTTCCTGTTGTTATAGACAATCTGAACATCCAGATTCCTGTGCCATAAAACTTCAAATCCATGTCTTTTACCTCAGGATATCACAGGTAAAAATCATAGAATCATAGAATGGCTTGAGCTGGAAGGGACCTTAAAGGTCATCTAGTTCCAACCCCCCTGCCATCAGGAGGGACACCTTCCACTAGACCAGGTTGCTCACCTCCTCACCCAGCCTGGCCTTAAACACTTTCAGGGAGGAGGCATCCACAACTTCCTTGGGCAACCTGTTCCAGTGCCAATTTAATATCAATTGAATATTATCAATAAATATCAATTAATATTAAATAAATTTAATATCAAAACCTAGTCTAATCTTTTAATATTAATTAGATGCATTAGGACAATCTGTTCAATTTCCAGATGGATCCAACAGGCAAAATGTCCAGGTGGATGTCAAATAGTAGACCAAAGTCACGGGCTTTTGAATAGTTCTTTTCATTCATGAGTTTACAACCACCTTAAATAAATAAAAGGCAAATATCATTGTCATAATTTTACAGCTAGAGAAACTGAAGTCTGAAAGTAAATGCCCTACTCACTGTTACGCTACAGTAGAGGTGCAGGCCTGGAAACATAAACCAGAGCTGGTCTTATGTAATTTATTGGGTCTGAAGTAGAAAACAATGTGGAATGTACCAAATTAAAAAAAAAAAAAAAGTTATAAGATCTTTAAATAGCTTACTGGTATTTGCTTAAATTATATGTCAGAAGAGACAATTTAAAATGGTCTTATTTAGTCTAGAGACTTTAAAAGAATTTTGAGTTACCATGGTCTCTCATCATAGTTTCTTTGTGCATTTTGTAAGCTACTGCAGCTTTTTAGATTTCCTTTTGTTACACCTACTACAGAGTACCCAGTGAAGGGATAAATCACGGCCTCACAAATCACTCCTCTGAAACTACCCCCATACCTTACTGTTTGATAGTCAGCACAATCCATTACTAAGAGGACAGACCTGTTAATCTACTGTGAAGCAAAACAGAAACCTCAGTACAAGGTACCAGGCTAATTAAATAATAAAAACCCACAAGAAACTGAACTGCAATAGGTTCCTTCAGCCAATAACCAGAATTGACCAGCAAAAAATAGTTCCAACAAAAAGATTCAAGTGTGGCTCAATCACTGTTGTGTTTTTATGTTAGAGTAGATCAAACATCCACATGGTGCTACATCATCAGAAAAGATCAACAACAACCTGTTTTAAATAGTGCTGACTGTAGAGAAGTGACCTTGGCTTTGGCAACAGACACACAGATCAAGTCAAACTGCATAAGAGGCTCTCCTGAGAATTCAAATCTTCCAGATTGTTTTCAGTTTATTTTGTATTTCTTTGCAATACGACTCAATCTAAAAGTTATTTTTAAATGTCTTAATAATGTTGGAATAATTTTGCTTCCAATAGTTCAGAATGTTGTTTCACAAAAGGTCCTGTACAATTATTATATACATAAATACTCAAAAAACTAAGTTGTTTCCAGAAGGCTGGAAAGAGGTTTGCCTTTACAGTAGCCCTGAAAAGACTTTCAGAAATGTATTTGCTTTGATGCAAACCATAGCTATTTGTTCATTACAGTTTCCACGTAAGGTGACCCCAGGGTCTAAAAGAAAGCATTACAATCTGGTAAAGAAACAATGCCAAATGCTACAGGTCTTATTATGAGTTAATTTGCAGTCCCTAATGACAATTGAAATGGCTTTGACAGGAACCTGAATGAAAGAAGCAGCAACAGCAAAATTAAATAAATGCCTGCACATGGAATGGTATGTCAGGTTTTTGAATGACTGTATTTATCAGGATTTATTTTTTCCTGACAGATATTGTATTTAATATGTAGGTTTCCATCAGCATGGTGTAGCTCCAGATTGCTGGTCTAGAGAGTATGTTGCAGGGTGAAGCTATGAATTTATTAAACAAAGCATGTTTTGTGACAAAGTAGATCATCCAATCATGGAAAAGGAACAAGTACTTTGCTTTAGGCAACCAAACGCTGATCCCCAAAGGAATATTTGCAAGCAGTCAGTTTGCAGTAACACAGGCTACAAGTCGCTTATGCAGAATAATCAGCAAGCAGTTGGGAGGAACAAACAAACAGTAGCAATCATTGTCCGCTCACAGGTAATTACCATAAGAAGAAAAAGAGATAAAGTAATTGAATAAAATGTACATCGATTGTTTACACCGCTCTATTAGCGGCAAGTAGCACACTCTCATTAAAACTAAAAGACAAGAAATAAAACTTTGCTTAGAGCTTCAGTGAAACAGTGGTATTTGTTTCCACAACATTACCTGGCATTTGAAAGAACACTAACAGAACACAAGAATTCAAAAGGACCCTATAAATACATTTTCAAGTTAACCTATTCTGTATAGATTATGTACTATGAGTTGAATGCAGTTGCCATTGCCAAAGATTTTGATGGAAATCAGGGAACAATTCAGGAGTTGGATTTCACTCTTTCTGAAGTCAAGAGCAGTTTGCTTTTGTCTTTGATAAACCTCAGCAACTGGTACTGGGAAAAGAGACAAAAAATACTAAAATCCAGTCAGAGCTGCAACAATCTTTCAATGGTAACTTTTTAGGAGACAGTCCTTTTGCAGTTATTTTTATTTTTTTAATGTTCTTCTGTTTCTGTATTTTTTAATACTTTTTTGGTGTTGATACTTTCTTTTTGTGGTTGGAAAACTTAAATGTTTATCTTCCTTAAAGCAAAATTTCTTAGTCCATATAAATGTTTCCTTTCTGGTTTAAAGCAATTTTTTTTTTTTGTCTCAAACACATCTTCCCCTTCAACTCCCCACACTTTGTCAAGACGTTCAAGTAATGTTTTCTACAAAAAAAGATAGAACTGAGCCAGTCAACTTCTCTTTACTCATACAGTATGTCTGTAAAGATTTCACTTCCCTCAGGGCTTTAAGTAGACATCAGAGAAGTGATGTGAGATCTATTAGACTAGTTTTACTGTGACACCATTCTTTCTACTGGACAGAGTTCCTTTAATGGAAGTCACACAGGCCAAGTTTACAAATTGTACTATAGTTATATAGACACTACCTATAGTTTATACACACATATATAAATATGTATGTGTACACATACACACATATTTGTATTGATGTCCACCTTTTTCTACTTCTTATAGTCTTTGTCTCACCTCTGATTCAATTCTTTATTAGTAGATCATACAACTGAGTCTACAAGGAGAAAAACTTATTATTTATATTTCAGTAGCACACACTATGGTCTCCACCATGGGATGCAGGGGAATCTCTCCTCTGGCACTGCTCAGTTTTCAGATTTAACCAATTCTTATTCACAGTGAACACTATTAAGGGCTTGGATTTGGTGACCAGGGCAAAGAAAAAAGCTTTCATGTGTTTGTCTTTTTCTGTTTCTACTATAATTATGCTCTGTGAATTCAGAAATCTCATCTTTTCCTTCTCTGCTTGGTTTATCACATGCGAGTGGATATTAGCACAATTTCTCATTCTCAAAGTTAATATGAGACACACAATTAATTTATAATTCTAAAAGTAATAGGAGGTTACAGCAAGAAAGCTGCTATATTGATGTGAAGGTATGCTTCGAGTCAAGTAGATTTCAAACTCTTCATAAATAAAAAGAAGAAACAGCTTATTTTTTCCTGTCCTCTAGGGACAGAAACATGGGATGTGCCTGAAAAGAACACAAATAAGCACTTAAACATTAGGCACAATAAGCAAAATTGGTATTGGTGACTGAAATGTTGCACAACTCACTAATTTGACAGGACAGTGAAGTATAAGGCATAAAGAAGCATCAAATGAGTCTCATGACAGACATTGAGGAAAATAAAGGAAAGGACAAGGAAGAACTTTGCCTGCTGCAGGGCTTAGGAAAAACTGATTCCACTAGTGAGGCAGCACTGCACTGAGCAGAGCCAGGCTGATTCATATCAGCTTAGGATGTGTTTTTCCAAGGCAGAGACTCCCGTGACTTTCCTTCAGTAGAGGAGAAAGCCAAAAAAGTGAGCTCTCTCTCTTTTCACTGGATTTTTTCTTGTTTTCTTTAAAGTTAATTTCTTAAAATTCAGGCTTATTTAACAGCAGCCTCATGTCTACCCTTCTCTGACTCCTCTGCTCCCCCATAGCTTTCAGAAGGAGAAAGAGTAAAATGACAGACAAACAGTAACATTAAAAAGGCTTCTGGGGGTCAATTCTATAACTAGTAAGTAAGGAGAGGACATTGGTTTATGATCTGAAGGTCGGTTCAATGTATTCTCCAGAGGGGTCATTTCTTGGAACATAAATATGTAATTTAAAGTATATTGTGTCAGCAACATTTTTGGGGCCTGATCCAGCAGCAGTAATTGCAGCCCTTGAGGTGAGGTGGCCTTTGGGTTCTCATTAGTGCAATAGGGTTGTAATTCGGCATTCATTTGCACTTCTGCTCTGTGTGATCAATCTTTGGCAGTTCACCTACCCAGCAAGAGGCCAGCATGCTGCAAACAGACATGTGTCCCCTCCTTGCCTCCTGCTGTAACTCTGTGTCAAGTTGCTGCCACACTGTTTGAGGAAGAAAACATTACATGAAAATGGAGTTTCTGCATTCAATCTTCTGATATTATCTCTGTTGAACTCTTTATTTATCCTTTACCCTGTATGAGGCTGATGAAGAAAACTATGTGGTCAAAGGAGAGAAGGCATTTACTTTGAAGTCTTATCCATTGTATGAGACTAGGGGTGAGAGGTGGAAGGAGAAATAAGTGCCATGAAGGCCACAAACAGATAATTGCTATGTAGAATTAAAAGGCTGTAGCCCTTCCCACATTACAGTTTTCCTCTGTGGGATGCACGTTATCTGTCACATAGCTCGGAATTACATTCAGCTGCACAATTCCATTATTCACATCATAGCTGCATTCATTTAACAGCACCCATTCTTTGCTATAAAAAAAAAAAAAAAGAAAAAATCTATCCTCCCCCCCAAATGAAATTTACATCTACACTATTTCTGTGCTTAGTCACATTATTTCAAAGCTTAAAGTATCTGCTGGACCCACATGCCATCAGCTGTGTATATAGAGTGCATATACATGCATTTAGACACACACATACATGTGAAAATACATATTTACACATTCAGATATATCTTTACGCATCAAAATACATTGTTACAGAGAGACATATAAACACAGAATTTATTGTGTCTATATATTTATTTCTAACTAATGAAATCATGTATTTGACAAACTTTGGGCCTGTTATCAAACCACAGTGCTCAAGAGACACATAATGTATTCAGCGATAGTGTGAATGTGCACATGTGCCTGCACACGCATGGGGGGTGGGGGTATGTGTGTGCATACACATGCACAAACACAGCCTTCATACCCTTCTTAATTTGAGAAGCATGCTTTCCTGCTAAGGCACTACGAACAGCAAATGAAGCAGAAAACACCCAGTACTCCACAAGTCAGGTGCTATCTTGAGGCTCTAAGGATTTCTTAATTGACTAGGGTAAACTCAGGAACTAAAATGCTTGAGCAGCAATGAATTGTGCAAAAACATTTTTTACTGTTTCAATTTCCTTTCCTGATACCCAGGAAACATCTCTCAAAGGAAAGCTAAACCTTTAAAGGTTCACCAGTGCAAGAGGACAGGATTTTACGCTGAACATTTGAAAGAATAAAGAATATGCCTGATACTAAGATTTATGCAAGAGGGCATGGGCAGCATTAGTTTGCAATTGTGGAATCAGGATACTGGTCTTTATTTCAACTTCTGCCCCAAATGTGCAATGTGATCTCATCTTTCTTTATCCATGTATCTACCAGTGAAATTAGAAATGCTTTTTTTGCAGGCATTGAACTCTGTACAGCTCCAAACAAAATCAAGACTCAAGCCAGTAAGGGGGCAATGGAATTGCACCTGTTTTAGGTAAATATAATAGGTATATAAAAATACAACCAAAGCCATTGATTTTAAGCCTCACATAGATAATAATCTAAAATGGAAAGCAATGCTAATTAATTAAGACTAATTTTACATACCAGTGACAGCAGTATTCCCCTAGGTTCACATCAGAAAACAAGTGTTGTACTTTGCGTATTCATGTTGATTTTAATTTGACTACTTGTGTATAAACTATTACATGAATATGTGCAGGAACAGACATACACCATGAGCCATCATCATGACTTTAAGCCCTACTCCAGTTTCCTACTACCAGTTGTTTCAACGGTTTTCTTTTCCTCAGTCTTCAGGACCTGTTGTGACCGCCCTTTGGACCTGATAATTCAGAAACTGCATTAGAATGCTGCTTTTAGTTTAAATATAGGGCTGCATACATTTGAAATTATATTTTCCCTGAACTTTCCAAATATTACATTTTCATGATGGATAAAGCATTCAATGAATGAAAAATATTTATTTGATTACTTCTTACAACTGTAAATATCTTGAGGATAAAACAATATTAATAGGCACCTTGTAAGAATTTAATAGTTAATTTACCTCAGAATGTGTTCCAGGCAGCTATAATCTCTCCATATTTACCAGGATTACTATAGCTTGCATGGCTATGCTCTGTCTTTTTTTCCCTGCTTGTACCAGAACTTTCTCCATTGCTCCCTCTATGGTTTTGGTTTTATTTTTTTAATCAGCAATCGCCTTCCTGTATTTTCTATTTCTCACTCTTTCAGGCCTCCCTTTCATTTCATGACTGGTTGTTTACCTTCCTACCACCTTTCCTATTCTGCAGTGTCTAGGTCCACATGTACTGCCTCTCTTATCTGCTTTTATTCCCCAACCTAAGTAAGTTCCCTGTTTCTCCACATCTTTATAATACTATCAATTCCATCTTGATTTTTCTGAAACCTCACAATATCTAATTCCTGCTTCAATGCTTGGCCACCAACTGAAATTTGATTGACTGTCTGGGGACAGATAGGACTGAATAAGCTGCTATTTTAATCTTTTCATGGCCCACTTTTTAAAGTGTTCAAATAAAATGGAGACCATCAACCTTCAGCACATGTCAGCAAATTTCGAACTTGCTGTGTTAAATTGGGTTTGGAAAAATAATCCCACAAATCTTGCCTCCTCTATATACTGAGACAATATGTCCACAATCTCACCCCAATCTATTCTGGAACACTGAACCCTGGCAGTGAATTTTGAATGTCCCTCTCTCTCTAAAATCGTTCCTGCTATGGCAAATTTTCAGTATCATTGAAGTCCTGGCATGCCAGTTTATTTATAATTAATATAGACCACTTAACTTTTCATTGCAGAACACCAAAGCACCATGGTTTCATGTTATTTGGATGCTACCTTGCCAACAAAGATTAGGAGTTGAGGTTCTGTCAAGCATTTAACTTTTTTAATGAAATCTGAGTAACCAAATGATGAAAAGCAGATCTTTCCTCCCAGAGAATAAATCTTCAGTGGATTCTTCGGGCTCTTTGAACACAGAAAAAAATAAAACAAAGTCAAGACTTGTACCACACACTATGTTTACACTGAACTAGTACAAAGTGGGTAGAAGTTAAACATTTAAGATATGACTGATCCAGTGGGGAAAGCAATTTTGCTTTTCATAAACACTGTCAGATTTCAAAGAAATGTTTTCTCAATACGCCACAAAATTAATATCCGATAACATTTCTCTGATGAAACTCCCCTCCTAAATGGGACCTCATCCTTCTGAATTTTTGTTTGAAAACTGCATTGTAAATCAGGCTTTACAAACTTGCTTAAATTTTTTAAGAAAGAATTAATGATTTCTCCTTTATGACAGGTTTAGGGCAAACAAAGCAGTATGGATAAAACAAAAACGAGTGAACATTTTCCCTTCAGTCAAAGCAAACATGACCTAAACTGCTTTTAAGAACTAGACAGAATGAATTACTGGATTTAATCCATGTAACTTTCTAGTGAGCTCAGTAAGAAACTTAAGTAGAAAGGTAAAATTAGTATTACAAAATAGTGTTCAGTATCACCATGCTTGTTTTCACCAACTCTGGGTTCAATGGAGTCCAGACAGCACTTTGAGAAGGAACAAAAAGGTGCTGTTAGAAAAGGTGAAATTAATATTTCTGTTCCAAAGGAAGGGTGTATTTCCCCATTCTCACAGAGTTTGCTGCTTCATTTCACAGTTTTTCTGTCAGCAGAGGGTTGAGTCCATTATTCATTTTAGAAAAAGGAGACAACTCCAGTCCTCTAGTCAGATGGATTCCCATGGTCTGGCAGGCTCTCAGGCCCTATCCTTCATTGACTATGTGAGTTGATTAAAATACCAGTTGATTACTTTGCATGGTACCCCACTGCAACAGAGCAAAGAGCCTCTCACAACTTCAGGCACATCAGAAAATACAGGTGGCTACTTATACAAATGTAAAAATGAACACATAGCATCCAAGTACCTCTTCTTTAACTTGAATTTCAATTTGGTTAATTTCTTTTGATGTCATGTGGTGTTTTCCATGGCTAATATTTCATGTATTATACATGCTGTCAGGAGAAAGCTGGGAATTTTGGCTGGAGCTATTTGGAACATTTGGCAGTCAGCAAAGCCTGAGAGGCAGGATTTTTGGTATAAGCTTATTAAAGTGATATGTCTAAACAATCAGCACAGAGATTGCTATGCACAATGAGGAAAATGTGCATTCTCAGGTACAACAGTTAACACATCATTAGAAGGAAGAGATTACTTGCTTTTCGGGGGGAGGGGGGGTAATATTATTGACTGATTAAAGTGAGAATGATGCAAGATCTTATTTATGAGGGGTTTTAGCTATAAATGTCACTAAAAAAGCATTAACTGATGCTGGTAACGGATGGCTGACATCATAGCCTCATTCACAGTGTAGTAAGAACTCGGTTAAATATAGAAGAACTGCTTAGAGACTCTTTGTAAAAGTTTGCTGAAACTAAATGGAATGAAGGAAAATTTAGTCCAAAATATCTAGGGAGTATCTGAAACATTCTGAAACAGTATTGGGATTATCTGTGAGAACTTGTGGAGAACAGGTACATTTTCAGGAGACTCCAAAAACGCACTGAGTATTAATCTTTAAAAGGAGAGGTAGGAGACAGTAAGAACCAGGGAATTATAGATCAGACTTCCAGAGTTCCTAGAAAGATATAGCTATAGCCATAGGTATAGATATAAAAAATAACAGTATTTAAAGAAAACCTACCACCAACAAAAAATATCCATTTTAAAGACTCTAAGGAAGAACAAGATGGGAAGTAACAGCAAGCACATATTTGTCAAGAAGAAATGACATCAGACCAGCTTGATTAGGGCTTCTGAGAAAAGGCAGCTGGTAACACGTGTGTGTGGGAGAAGCAGAAGGCATCACAACTAGATAGACTAACAGGTACACTGTTTATAAATCTGGAGAGTACTCAGACAGTGTAAAAACCCAAAAATATTTGATTAGAATAAACTGTTCTGCTTATTCATTGCAGAGAGGGCAGGAAGCAATGGGCTTAAATGACAGCAAGAAAGATTTGGGTTGGCAACTGGGAGAAATCTTTCCAACTATAGGCATAGCAGAGCACTAACATACACTGCCAAGGGAGAACATGCAAACTTCTGCCACTGGAAGTTTTCAAGAACTAGTGAGACAAAAATCTGTCAAGAGTAGTTTAGCCATAGCTGATCTTGCCTTTGGGCAACTAGATGGATTAGATGACCTCTCTTGGGATCCTATTTACTACGATTTCTGTGATTCCCATGTAAACATAATGCTATTGACTCAAATTCAATTAATATCTGGAAACTTATATAAACTATATTAAAGAAAATAATAAAATTTACACTTGACACAAAGAAATGTTACAATAGGAAGTTAGGCAGGTACTATTGTTTTACCAAAATCAGAAGGATGGGGAATGCCCAAATGAAGTCACAGCTGCATGATGAACTTCTGACTCCATGCTGTCAGCTGGCTACAGTTATGTTTCCCAGCACATTTAGCTATTTGCCTTTTGCACTACCCACCCTTTATATTGGGGGAAATGTACGGTGTCCTAGTTATAGAAGAACTTTCAGCACATATAGCTTAGTATCTGGAAAACTGCCCAGAAGCGAAGACTCAACCTAAATCATTTGTGCACTGACAGTCCTCCAGAATACATGTCCAGAATTACCATCAGGTTTGCCCACGGGATATGAGAGGACACCCAGAAGGCCTATCTGGGTTGCAGCACTGGCGAGGACAGCGTGACAGAAGTATGGCTTCTCATACAGGCTTGGCTAAGCCATGGACTCAGGCTTGGGAGCTGAGGTTGCTTTAGGAATGACATTGTTAAGAGCATGAGAAGCATGAGGAAAGTCTGTAAAAGCACTGTATTCTACAAAACAGAGGCTGTTAGCTGACAATGGACACTGAACAGTGAGGATCTCCTCCATGCCTGCTAGGCTCCAAAGCTTTGATTAAATCCTCCTTACTTAAAGTATTTAACTGAGACACATAAAATTAAGCTTAGGTATTCTAAGCTCCCCATTTTTCAATTTAATAACAGTGAAAGATTCAGAAAATTTAAGTTATACTCCCTTTTGATGACAGAAGAAGCCTAGGAGGGCCAAGACCCTCATTCAAGCACATCAGCCCAGGTGTGGTGGTTTGAGTTATCTGTCTAAGTCAAGAGAGATTAATCTGGGCTAACTCTCAACACTTCACTCATCACCCAGGATAACTTTGCAGTGTGTAGATCAACTGGAGACTCAAGAGAATAGTACAAAGACTCTCATAACAATATAGCCTTAAAACCACCCTCCTGTTTCCCTGCTCTTAGAAATGTGTGAAAGGAGGTCTCTGACAGCAAGGATACAGCTTTCAAAAATATTAAGAGATCTATATATTCACAATGATTTGAGGGTGCAGGGAGTGGGGAAAGTTACAAGCACTGTCCAGACCTCTGCTATTGTTGGACTGTTTTTCTGCACGGGTACCTTTCCATTCAAGAGCACTGTGTGCCTAAGGGTGATCCTATCATTTCCTTCCATGCACAAGAAAGAATTGTGTGCTGAAGGGTCAATTCTCTTTTATGTACAGATCCCAGGAGGGAATCAAGCCCTATAGCAGGAAGTACTGAACATCTGGCAAGTGATCTTGAGAAAGCTGTAGCCACCTTTTGCAGGCTCCAGAGGTATGGAAAGTTCAGACTGTGTTTGTGTATTCATCTGATAAATTGAACACTTACCTGAAATTAAATGAACTTCAGAAGCTATTGGGGATGAGGGATCACCGTGGCAGATGTCTGAAAAAGAGAGATTATCATAAATTAACTTGTGTGCATGCATGTATGCACATCTTTGTGCAAATAGACAAACATAGTTATTCACTAGCGCACTAGTGGTATTACCTAACTGAAATGGAGCCAAGTGAATTCATCCTTAGTAGAAAACAAAAACATTCCATGTCTTCTCCATTCCACGGCAACTCAGTTGCTGCTGGTGATTGCTAGAGACCACTTTTGATCAACTGTGCACAGTAGCATATGGCTGCTCTGTGGACAACTATGAAAAAAACAGGCAGAATTAATAAAAGCCAGTGAAGTGCTTGGGTGGTTATGCTTCTCACCGTGATCACATTATAGCATCTGAAGAAGTTCTGCAGCAAGCAAAGTTTCTTAGTTTCCAATGCAGCATCGATTGCAAATAGAACTTCTTATAAGTCTCATCTCTTCTTATGGTCTGACAATGTTGCAGCTTTAAAGCACGGAGGTAAAATGTGAAAATCCCAGTGGCATCTGAAACCTAATTATTTCAGTCAAGGAAAACAAAATAAAGCAAAATCACCAATCCTCAGAGTGAATGAGGATGGTGTAACTTCAGGTTCACATCAACACAGGGACTCAAAGGGCTAGAAAAGTGCTTATAATTATGTCTACTGTGTAAACTAGTTTAACACAGTACTTGCCAGGCCACACCTGGAGTACTGTGTCCATTTCTGGACCCCACAATTCAAAGATGTGGACAGACTGGACGGGGCCCAAACAAAGGCCATAAAGATGGTCAAAGGGCTGGAGAACCTGCCCTATGATGAAAGAGTGAAGGAGTTAGGTCTTTTCTCCCTGAAGAGAAGGCTCAGTGGGGACCTCATTGCAGTTTTCCAGTACTTAAAGGTTGATTACAAAGAGGATGAAGGCTCTCTCTTCACAAGGAGCCACATGAAGAAGACAAGGGACAATGAGTAAAAGTTGCACAGGGAGAGATTTCATCTGGACATAAATAAATTTTTTACAGTGAGAACAATCATTCACTGGAACAACCTCCGCATTGATGCGGTAGCATCCCCATCGCAGAGGGTGTTCAAGATGCGATTGGACAGGTTGCTATATAATCTCATCTACTCATCTAGGCTCCCTTTCCCACAAAATGTTGGACTAGATGATTGTTCAAGGTCCCTTCCAACCTAGACTGTTCTAGGGATGATTCCACAAACACAGTGAAAGCACAGATATTTTTCTTCTCTTTTACCATCTTCATATATTGCTTTTCTTCTTAATACCAAATGGTTCACAGCTTTCTATCAAAAGAAAGTTGTTTTTTTTTCCCCTCAAAAGAAAATGCATGGCAGACCCTTTCTGGCAGGAGTGAGGCTTATATATATGTTGGGTATTCCAGCTTTGACTGCAGGATCTTGTGTCTATTTTTTTACTACCCATTTGTATGAGACCATGTTAGGCTATGGTGGTTTCCTGCGTAGTATGGATTATGTACAGATTGCTTGCTATGATGGATAGACTCAGAATGAACTTAGACTGCTCAGAGTTACCTGCTCTGGAGTTCCCAGCTCTGCTTTGTAGTTGCAGTTGTAGCTGTAACTGTAGTTGTAGTTCTAGTCATTATCTCTACTTTTGAATGCAGTATTCTCAGGTTATTTAAGAATAGACTCATCCCAGAAATGAGTTGCTAAGCATCCAACAGATGAGAAGGTAAATTTGGTGTTTGATTTCAGCTCAAATAAACATTTTTTTAATCCCACATTTTTGCATAATGGCTCCCAGGTGGCAGTAATTGCCAGGGAAGATAGGTTCTCCTTACACAAAATGGTCTAATGCTTCACAGCCCACTGCTAAGGAACAGGCTCTTAAGAAATAAGAACAAATAAATTGAGGTTTTGATCTCTGTTTCAAAGACTATGAATGCATTTGATATTAGATGGAGAAGATGCTGAAATGGTGCTGGGAGGAGAAAACCCCCTGGACTGGTGCCTGGACTTTCCTCCCCATCCCTTCAGAAACATAGATACTTAGGGAGAGAGTTAGATGGGATTTGGCATATAAGATTTTTAAAAGTTCAGTTCTAAAAGGTCCTCTGCAGCTGAAGCCCAACCTTGTCAGTGCCTGCCTGCTGCTGCTTACTGCTTGCTCATGAGCAGCTTGGTTTTGATAGGGCCAGGCAGTTAGGCTCCCAGTAAATTCATGCCTAAACTCCTTTGAGACATGCATGCCTTCAGTGCAATAGACATTCATAAAGTGTGTCTGACTACTCAGAAAAAATATCGAGGAAAGCGAAGAAGCAAAGAAGTTTCCCTGATTTCCTCCGGTAGCTCAGCTTTATGAAGTTTAACACAAGGATGAAAGCACATAGTTTTTACATATGTCCTGTTGAACAGAGGTGCTTTTGACAACTGGAGCTTTTCCTACACTTAAGTAATTAAAAAAAAACAACAAACCAACCAAAGGCTTTGAGATAAATTGAATAATATATATTCTCTCTAGATATCATCCTCACAGAGCATAAATGTGCATCCCAATTCACTTCTTCCCTTGTGGCAATTTAATGGCAGTTGATATTTAAAAATTACTCTGATCATTCTAGATAGAGTGAACAAATTAACGAGATTATCAAGAAGTTACAAAATATTTTGTATTATCTTCATAAAATGGATAGATCACTACTATATTCAAAGGTAATAACTGAATCTGGAGACACCATTTTTGTCTTTTATATATTTTTGACCAGGGTATCCAACATTGTCTTCTAGTTATTCCATGTTATTGAGAAATAATTTTAAAAAGAGTTAAAATCCATTATAACATATTGATACTAAATTAAGAATTCCATATACAGTAAATTATACAAAGGAGAAGAAATATGAAGATATGTATTTGAAAAAAATGTCATATAGTCAAGTAATATAAGATTCCAGGGAAAAAAACATGAGAATTACACTTACTAATTTGTAATGAGCTATTAGAAAAATAGCTCTGAGGATACTGTGATTTTTTTTTAAACATTACAAACAGCTAGACAAGCAAGTCCATCACTTAATGCCCTCAACTCATTTTAAATGAAAACACTTTCTTTTGATTCTTTCCCCTTTCCTGAGCCTTCCACTTTCCTTTTTGTCCCTGCCCTATTCTTTTTCTTTATTTGCACAATCTGCTCCACAGCAGGTGGACATCCCTTGAAGGAATTGTGGCCTGTGGAGAGTTCACACTGGAACACATTTATCCTGAAGGACAACAGCGCCTGGGAAGGCCCCTGAGGAAGACTGTGAGGAGGAAAGAGCAGCAAAGAGAACCTGTTATGGACTGAGCACATTCTCCACATCCCCCATCCCCCTGTGCTGCTCAGGTGGAAGGAAATCAAGGAGCCAGGGATGTGGGAGTCAAGTTGAGCCTGAGAAAAGGAGTGTGAGTGGAGAAGGTGTTTTAGTGTTCGTCTGTGTCTCACCATCCAACTCTGTTTTCGTTGGCAATAAATTTCCCTGAATTGAATCTGGTTTACCCATGACAGTAACTGGTAAGTGATCTCCTTGTCTTTATCTTGACTAAGGAGCTCTTCCATTTTATTTTCTCCCCCTGTCCTGTTGAGGAAGGGGAGTGCAATAGTGCCTAGGTGGGCATCTAGCAGCTGGCCAAGGTCAACCTGCCATCGACTCTCTCATTCTCTGGAGCATACAGTAAAACTTCGAATCTAAACAGATTTTATCTAGCAGTCAAAAATAATCTGTGTTTGAAATGCTTCTATTTCAATGTGAAAATTAATGCATGATTCTCTCCTTTGGGTTCAAAGACAGGGTCTGTGGGAAAATACTTTAAAAACCCCTAGTCTGCCATTTTCTCTGATGTGAAGGAAGCCAAAGTATCCATAATTTGATGTCATATATATACACACACACTCTCCTAAAAAAATATATATGCTAACAAATGTGTGGAAACATTCATAAAGATAAAAATTTATCCCAGTTTTGATAAAAGAGAGCATTTTAGCCCATAGAACTCAGCCCCTGCTGTGTACATGTCACTGAAGCAGAATGTAAGGCCAGCTTGAAAGAAAATTTTTAAAAATTATTTGGATAAGAATGGAAAATACAGATCTAATTTGGGTAACAGTGAATAACTGACCTCTGGGCCAAATGTTTCATGAGAAACAAAAGTACTCCTTTTAAAACACAGTGACAAAGTAATTGCTTCTAATAGGGTAATACTTTCGTCAAGACAAAAGTCACATGTGTTCATCTCTTCTCCAAATGGTGACACAACAGAAAATGAGAAAACTCTCTTAAACCAGCCACATTTGTATGTGAACATGACTATTCAAAATGTTTAAGAGTAACACATAAAAGTGGTGACTTTCTGATGAGACAAACCAATCAGAGAACATGCTGCCGCCAGGATGACTTGGGTTTTGTCTCCTTTTCTCTTTCATTTAACTTTATCACTGTTCTTCTTGAAATATTGAATGTCTACATTCATTAACCAAGGGTGGCAGCTCCAATCAAACCCTCCAAAGACTTTTATTTATTCATTTACTCATTTATTTATTTTACTGAGTGCGTTATGTAGCTCAGCCTTTGAATGTACAGTTTTCAACAATATAAGTTAAAAGTAAGGAACTATTTTGTTTGTGTGAGTGTCAGGGAGAATTACATATCTATTTGTTATTCAGAGGTTTCTCTGAGGATTAATAACTCTGTATTGGCTCCAGTTCATATTCTTCTGCAGTAATATTTCTTGTCCATTTGGCTTCAGAGGAATATTTTCTCTCACTGTTTTGGCCATCGTGTAGTAGAGAAATCTGCACACTTTGGCAGGCCTGATTCAGACACACAAAGCCATGCCCAGCACCACCTTTTTCCCCAGTATAATATGACTGAGCAGGAAGATGATTCCAAGTAAATCTGTCACTATCTAACACTGGCTTATAAAATTTTAAAAATGCTTTAAATTTAGAAAGCAATGGCCCAAATTAATAACAATTACTAGAAAAACAATAGTGATCAAATGTTTTATGCAAAAGAAGTACCAGAAATTAGAAAACTGTTTAGCTCTGAAGATTTAAATGCTTTTGTGGTGAGTAATGCCAGAAACAGACAAGTGTAAGGATTACATAATTTTAAAAATACAGAAAGAAAATTGTATCTAACACTTTTTTGTTTTCCAGAAGCAATTATTGTAAGGGCCAAATTCCCAAGGATACTATCCAGTAGCTGTTAAACACTCCTGTCCAAGTTATAAATAAAAGACAGCCCGTGTCTTGGCAGAATGAACTATGTTACCAAAGATGAAGTAGACAGGTAATGTTTGACTATTTAGCTGATCTGCACAAGCAAATGACAATTTAGGTGGAAAATAATAAGTAAAAGCAAAAATATTTGTACATTTTTTTTACCCCTGGGGTATTGCTATTGCAAATATATAGACCAAATCATAAAGTGAAAAAATATTTTTAAAGCTAAGAAAATTGAAAAGATCAAAGTTATCTTGAAGTTCTGAAAAAGCCTACCAACAGCTCTGCAAATATTTTTAGGAAAAGACATTCACTACATCAACTTGTGAAGTTGCATGGCAAAAATGTATGAAATGAGACTCAAGAGACATTGAATCTCAGATGTAGAGGACAACTGTTTATGGGTTGGAAATGAGTATTTATGAGAAATTTGACTATTAGTATACATTTATTGCTTAATAATCTAATATTAGTATTTACTCACATGTCTATGAGAGGCAGAGTAAGCTCCTCTTGGATAGATCTTGTTGCTGCTGTTCACTTGGGCCACTGATATTGTTAAGTCTCCAAATCAACATTCTTCATGACAACTAAGAATTATGATTTCTTAAAGAGGTAAATGAATGTGTTCATGATATAAAGTGAATCCAAAGGCAAAGACTGTACCAAATATTCAGTTTCAAGTGTTTGACCTTTCCCTTTGTTCAGAAAAATAATTTGGAGTCTGTATACTCTGCTGCAAGAATTCAGTGCTCACTGGTCTTTTCCAAATAAGGACTTCTCAGATAAAGTAAATATTTAGTTTTTATCCTTTGCACAATACAAAATTTTAATTCGTTTTCCATTGCCCTGTTTGATAGATGAAGGTGAGATTACTCAGTTTTCTTGCAAAGAAATTAAACAATCTGATAATATTACAAAGATTGAGTACTCCATTGCAGTGCTTTATAGACAACTAGAGAAACACATTAGATTATTATTAGGGATATTAATTATTATGTCACTTTGACATGTAACATAGCCTACCTTGTATTTACATGTATTGATCAAAGGTTTGAGATCATTTGTTTATAGAACTACCGTAAGACATCAGTAACTGCAAGGTTCTGTCATCTTTCCTTTATATTATCCCACAGTTCTGTGAATATAAATACCTGAATATTGTTAATATAATAAAATATATGCAAGGAATGTGATTTCAAGAACCAGTGATGTTCACTTGCCTTCTATAGACCTTTAGAATCAGACTTGGATATGGCTAAAAGTGTTTGAAATAAATACTCTGGCTACTGTGTCTGCATTGGAAAACCTACATTTCCTTAGAGGGATTTGAGAATGAATAATTCTATCTTAACACTGCTGGAAATAAGAACCAAACATTTCTTCATCAAATTGTCTTGAAAACTTAACAGAAATTATTGATACTGTCCTCCAAATATCTGTCATTTTTACTCCAAGTAAGGCAGAAAAGCATACAGAAAAGAATTCTAGACCTATCTAGACAAATAGCTGCTTCAGAAAGACAGTAGGAATAAACAGGGACTGTAAAAAGAGGGATCAGCAAAGAAAACTCCATCAGGGAGGTGTTAGATCTTGCAAAGGATGTTTTAACAAGTAAAAGCTTCTTCAGCTATATAAAGAGGAAAAGAGCAAGGAAAGCAAAAAATGGGGTCAGTATACAATGGGGATATGTTGGAGATTAAAACTGACCTGAGAATTGGTCTCAAATAAATAAGCATTTTTGCATCAGTTTTCAGTAGAATAATGGTGTTTGGCAATGTCTGTCCTGCAGAGATCGTCCCCACTGACACAAAAGACTTTCTTTCCTCCACTAAGTAAGAAAAATGAGTGTGGTAATTATATCACAGTTGCTTATTCAAATTTATACCTATTTATGGCAACATATTAAGCTAATTTACATTCAAGCACATTCAGTTTCACTCCTTGTTAACAGCCTGAGATTACTGTAACTGCTGAGAATTCAGATCTCCCCTGGTTCTTTTTTTTTTTTTGGTGGTAAGATTCTCCAAATTCATCCTATTTCTTTTGAGTGGATTATTCTTCACTTCTAAATCAGTGAAAGTATTAATCAGCTTTTCCAACTGAATGAGTTTGAATTCCTTTGTTTCCTGGCCCCTTAAAAGCTAAGTTAAAAAAAGACCAAGCAGGCTGCTAAACTGGTGATTTGACTCCCATAGGGGAGTAAAAAGGTGTATGGGAGGACAGATCCATATCTTTGCGCTCTGTATGTTCAGCAATATAAAAGCAAAGCCTCCTGACAGCTGGAGCCTTCTCTCTCAAGAGTACATCTCTTTTTGCCAAAAATACTAGCTCATGTCATATTAACAGAGGTCATTAGTTATTCTTCTAACTGTTGCAGAGTCTTTGGAATAAAAACCCAAACCTGAAACAGAGAAATTATTATAGCACAGCAGATAATTTGCTAAACAAAGATGCAAACTTCCATACAGATAGGCAGTGCACGTGGATGCAAACATGTTACATATTCTAGAAGCATCTGCATTTAAAAGACTACAGTAGGTCCTTGTTGCTTTGTTTCAGGTTTCTTTCAAAAGGAGTAGTTTGTGTAATAAGAATTTTGATATGGAAATTGTCAATCTAATCTCAAAGCAGAAGTCAAAAAGCATTTTGACTTTCTGAGTACTTTTTGAATGTTTAAGAAGGAACTAGTTAATCTCCACTTTTAAACTGAGGAAAAAAATGACATATGCAATCTCATGTCAAGGAACAAACATGTTGGGTTTTTTTTTCCCCATCTATCATCAGGGAAAAATGGACTACAGCATTTTTAACCTACAATCAATAATAAGCAAAGCATGAGCACAAACTCTGAAGGAAACCATAACTAAGGAGATGAAAGTAGTGAAAAATGGTATAAAACCAGGAAAAGTTTTTCAGTGGTATATTTTACCAGACCTTTCCTGACAGCTTTTTTAATTATTATTTTTCTTAAATGTCATTCTTAAGGTGAGAGAAGGGTTACTTAAGGGGAAGATAATAAATATAACAATTATTTTTAAAATATAAATATAATCAAAGAACAAAAGGTATAAACTGAAGAACTTTAGGGTGGAAATTAGAAAGATGATTTGTATTGAAAGCAGAGGTTTCTAAGAACACAAAAAAAAAAAAGTCAATGAAGAAACCTTAATTCATTTTAAGATAGACTTCACTTGGTCTGTGAGAGGAATTAGATGAAGCAGTTGCCTGTGATTGCAGAGAATTGCCCTTGATAACCCAGACCGCCCTTTCCAGCTCTATTGGACTAAGACATTTCATACTTCAGGTGGGCTTATTGAACCAACTGCTCACTACAACTTTCCATGGGGATTGTTTCGCTCACTTTAACCCAGTAACTCCTCAGTACTGTCTGCATCCCTCAGAAGCTTGTGGAGAGAGGCTCAGCAAGGAAGCAATGAAATCCACCATAAGATCTGGCTCCAAGTCAGATCCCTGACTGAGTCAGGTATACTGTTGTCTTATTTGGTCAACTTTTTGGTGTGTTAAAGACCCAATCCCTCACAGATTTCACTTCTCATGAACTGCTGAGTTGTCTGATAAGCCACCAACTTTAGTGCAAGTTGAAGGCAATCTTTTAAGGCCCATACAAGAGCAATCCTAGTCCACAGGACATCCTTTATTGATGTAAATGCACACTTTTGGGGGATAGTCAGACTCACTAACAACCCATGTCCAAATTCCTGTAAAAACTACTTGTTTTTTTCGTCTTTCTGAGCTATACTAACCTTCCAGAATGTTATTAAGGTGAAACCTTTCTACTAGGACAAACAAATGTCGTTACTTTTTTTTTTTTGTAGAAGATGAAGTTTATCTTGTTTTTTTCGAATCAGATTTGTTCTTCTTCTACAAGACTCCTTTCTAGTTACTGCTGGGTTGCTGCTTTCAAGCCCAAAAGTAAACACATTTTTACAGCGCTGTCTACGTGCAGTATTGTTTGTGAAAGTTATTTGGAAACTAGGTACTTATTATTGTTGTTGCTATTATTATTATTGTTGTTGCTATTATTATTATTGTTATTATCATCATTATAATTCATTATTTATTTAAGTTTGTAAAACAGGTTAAAAAAAAAAAAAGAAAAAAAAAAAAGGATCACATCCAGCATATCCAGCACTAATTTCTCACTAAGGAAATCAGCTAAATAGGTAGGTGTCGTATCATATTATGATATGCCATAGTGGTACGATCTTGCCTTAACAAAAAAAGAAGGAGGTTTGGTAAAAATCTGCCCTCAAAGAAGACAATATTTACTGGGTGGTAAATGGTATGCAGTGTGCAAAAAGAAGCAGTGAGGCTGAGTAGCACCTGAACTAAGGCTCTTTCTGTTCCCAGAGACCTAGATCCCACTTTATGTTTTGACTCCATTGCAATTCTTGTATTCCTCAGAATTTGGAACCATAGAATAGGTCGAAAGGGACCTTAAAGATCATCTAGTTCCAACCCCCCCTGCCATGAGCAGGGACACCTTCCACTAGACCAGGTTGCTCAAAGCCTCACCCAACCTGGCCTTAAACACTTCCAGGGAGGGGGCATCCACAGCTTCTCTGGGCAACCTGGGCCAGGGTCTGACAATCATCACAGTGAATAATTTCTTTCTAATATCTAATCTAAACCTACCCTCTTCCAGTTTAAAGCCATTACTCTTTGTTCTGTCACTACCTGCCCTTATGAAATTCCCTCCCCAGCTTCCTTGTAGGCCCCCTTCAGTTATTGGAAGGCCGCTAGAAGGTCTCCCCAGAAGTAGGCTGGGACAAGTGTCTGAGGCCTCTTTCCTTTCCAATGAGCGGAAAGTGGAGCTGGCTGGCTGCTGAGCAGTGGGATGAAGAGAGAGGGGAGTCCCTTGTCTCCCTCCACGGGGAGCTGTTGCCCTACTTTCACTCCACTGCTGAGACAGGAACAGTGCCCACGGCTCCTTCTAAATTGCAGTTCCTGGAGTTAAGTTATCATCTATTTTAAAAGAAGAAAATATCAGTAAGGTTCCAGAGCTCCTGGTGTGGAGAAAAAATCGGAAGACAAAAGCCCTGAGGGTTCAGTAAGTAAGGCAATTTTTAAAAAGAAAAACAGTACTATTTTTAAATGTCATAGGTTTTTGGGGGGAGATAAGGGAAGAGGGCAGAACTGAGAACAAGAGAGATTGATTTTGGGTTTTTTAAAACAATCTGGAATTGGCACTCCTGCACTGTGCTCCAGAAGGCCAAGATGTATTCAAGAAGCTTCCTCTTGCATGTTGTGCCTTTGAATGGATAGGATGGAACTATAAATGAAAAGGTCTTTTCCCACTGTTGGTATAATGTAAAATATTTTCCCACAGTCTGTATAATGCAAAATAGAAGAATGACTTTTCCCCCTTCCTTGTGTGCAGAATCACAAGCTAGCTGATATGATTTTTCCTTTATGTATCTAAAAAAACTGCTCTAAAAGATAAGTCAAAAACATCATTTCAGCTGTCCCCTAATGTGCATTTAATAATTATCTGATAAGGTTTTTGGGTTTTTTTTTCAGTGCTATTAGTTTGTTTGAACACAACATTTTGAGAGCCCCAGTTGTTTTTCTCTTTGTTGACTCAGTAACACCAAAACACCATTTCTAAAAGGTCTTTTAAAAAAGCCTAAGAAAAACAGTTATCTGCAGAGAGTGAAAGCAGGAAAGCAGATAATTAAGAGAGAATATGGATATGTCAAAGCATATGATAGATCTTAAAAAAAAAATTAGGAATATAGCTAGAGAGGAGGAAATTATTTTGGATAAGAGAGAAAAAAATAAAACTAGTAATATCAAAAACTGTTAAGTTCATCTTTTCTCGAGTATGAGAAGCAAATTGCCAGAATTTGTTTATGTGCATTTCTTATGAAAATTTTCTTAAAGTTTCTTTTAGCACTTGCAGTCAAAAAAATCACTAAAAATAATCTTGAAAGCAATCAAGTTTTAAACAAACAAACAAAATAATATAGAGAAAATAATTCCAGACTTTAGGATCTCATCCTTTGTAATACACAAGAAAACTTGTAGTAGTGCTGAACCAATGATTTTCTTGATTATATAGGTAGACAAGACAAAAATAAATAAATCTTTCTGACGTCTCTGAAGTCCTGTGAGGAGTCTATTTCCAGACAGAGGCTGGACATAGAAAAACATATGACTGCAATGGAATTACTTCAGTTTGGTTATGCAATATCCTTCCTAAAACAGCTCCGCCCTAGATAATATCTGTATGTCTATCTTTGGGACATTTCTACTTATCTAATAGGCCTGAAAATACCAATATTTTTAAGGCTAAGGCTTCTGAAAAAAAAAAAAAAAAAGAAAGAAATACAAAAAGTCTTCAAAGAAGATGTCAGAATGCTGTTCAGACGTCTGATAAGCTTACTGGGGCAAATGCAAACATTTTAAGACAACAATGAGCCATTTAGTGTCCATGATATATCACTATTGAAGATACAGATTAGTATAAAATCTGATCAGTTCCACAGATAAGCTTTATAAAATAAACTGTTATTGGCGGAGTGGGTCTGACATTGCATATTGAAGTGACTTCCTCCATTTAGTAGCTCTCTATGTTTATACATTGCAGAAGACAAGTTAAAACAGAACAGAACAACAGATACCATTCCTTAAAACAAACAGTTTGACTGTTTCTTTTTCCATTCTGGTGTGGTTAAAGATAGGCTGGAAAGAGAAAAAAAATTAAAATAAAAGCATATCTAATTTGCAATGAATCTTGACAAGGCAATATACTCAACTGTGAAAAGTCTGTGCAGTCTTTGGAGCTTTGGATACCTCTGCATAGTTATAACAGCATATACAACTGAGTTTTAATTAAATTAGTAATGGCACTCTGTCATGGAATCAAACAAAACAGAACCTTTAAGCCACAGTCTTGCCTGCAAGTGCAATCACATTCAGCTCTCAGAAGGCAAAGTAAATAAGCACCTCCTCAGCTCTAAACAAAACATAAGACCACTCCAACACTTTGACTTTTTTTGGGAAAAAAAGAAAGAGTTTTTTACTACAATGCAGCTGTGCAAACATATAAGAAAACAGGATTTCTACAAGGTAGCTTGCCTTTGACAATGAATAATTGATCTACCTGTCAAAGTACAGCAGTAAGTGTGATCTGTATGCCAAGCTATTGGGAAATGCATGTCTAATTTTATACCTGTCCTATATCAGGTAAAATATGGCAGGTAGAGTACATATGACCTAAAAGAATATTCACATAGATCTGTAACTGCATAGTGCACAAATGGTCATGAAACTATTATTACCCGTACAACCGTTCTCCTGGCACTTGTTCCTTTTAAATGAAATTATGACACAGAATGGTCAGTTTATCTCTTGCACTCCTAAAGTTTATAACAAGGTGCTCTACAAGCTGATGGATAAAGAAGCTGTGTTCAGATGCTCTGCAACAGAATATAAGCCAATAGCATTCATGTTTTTTGCAGTGTTAACTTTCCAACAGAAAGGTACTATTAAAATCCATTTGATTTAAGATTAATAGAAATTCTGAATTTAGAGAAAAACTCTCAAAGGTTCACCTGTGTTTGGTGCTATAGGACTGCCTCTATGAAATAACTCCCATACTAAAATATTGAAGTCCAGAGGTTAAGTCTATATGCAAAGATTATCTTTGTTCCTAGCAGAAATGTTGATCCGTTCATGTTAGCAGTGCTTGTCAGAAAATAGACATACACTAATATTTTAGAGACCAGTCTGCTCCAGAACATAACCTTATTACTCCTATTCCAAGCAGAAAACAATGTTGGCTTATACACTGCAATTTTATTGCTCTTCTTCTTAAAAAATATAAATAAATAAATAAATAAATAATAAATATATATATACGAAAAGCATTTTATTCTTCCTTAACTTTACTGAAAGTAACAAACTTCCTTCCTAGCCTGCACTGGTCAAGCAAAAGAGAATTTGAGACTATAGATATTTGTCATTGAGGGTATATTGCCTAGCTAACACTGTAATTCCTACAAGAAGTACAATTCTCAACTGTTCTTACATGCTTAAGTTGCTGTTGAAAACGGTGATATAAAATCCTAAATCCATTAAAGTAAATATGTATTTTTTCCAGCACCTTTGCACACAGCATTACTGTAGCATTGTGTGAGACAGATGAACTATGAGGTCAGAATTATGCTGTAATGTAGATATTTAGTTTCCTAACCTGCTTTTCACAGTTACATTGTAGCAGAAATGCTGTGTTTCTTTCCCAGGAGTTAGGCAAAGTGTTGGGACTACGCGAGAGTTTTAATCTAAATCTTGGAGTATAAATGCCTTGATTCCTGAATACTTGAGTTAGAAACAGTCATTTCAAAGTCTGCTACCACACTGTATTTGTTGTTAGTGTGTCATGGTAAATTTTTTATCTAACAAGGATTATTCCCTGAGATCAGATGCACAAATCAGATGATCATTGAAAATGGATTGAACCCAGGCTTTAATAGTAACCAACTGTCAAGTCCCCCAGATTGTCTCATTATAAGATCTTTTCTCTCCTTTAGTTCATCGTTATGAGCAACATTTGGAACCATGGAAACAATGCTGGATTAAAGTAGAAGAGCCCTGATGTCCCCCTTTTAAACAAAACACAGCACTTGGGCAAAATTCACACATTGTATGCTTGTAATATTTTGCAGTCTTAGACATTTACTAGTGAAAAAAATAAGTATATCAACAACAGAAAGTAGTTATTTGGGTTGAAATATATACAATAAGCTAAATACACTGTGGCTAGGTGTAGATTTATGCATTAATACTGACCAGACAAGGACCTAGCATTCTTGGATGCTGGTTTGGACATAAATAGCTGGGTTTGCCCTGTAATGTGTTTGCATGTAAGAAGGCCAGCAGGGTAATGATCAGCTTGAAAACAGAAACAGGATTTCAGCCCCTCCCTCCACACACATTGTAATTCTTGTTCCTTCTCATTTGCTCTGCCATTTCCCTCCTCCTTCCCTTCTTTTTAAAAGCATAAATCTATCTTTTTATTCATTTTGTTTTGCTTGAGGGTATAAAGAGGTTTAGAGAAAGACTGGCTGCATGTAAAAACCATGAAACTACCCAACAGCTTCTTTCCTTCCACCACTGTGGTGCAGATGATACTTGATTATTTCATGCCAGTTTTCATTAGTGCTTCCAATGGTGTGTTCCTTAGCTGCTGGAAAAATTCCTTGCACAGAATTGCAGTTGTGCTTGTGATACTATTGAGCACATGGCTCCTGTAACAGACCAAGGGTACATGCAGAAGCAAGCTAAAACACTATAACCTTTGACTTGCAGGTTTAATTGGCTTAAGAAGAACAAGTTCTAAAGATTTCCATATCCATTTATAATAAGAGAATCACAGGAACAGTGGTTCATCGAAAAACCTACCCCAATTCTCAGTTGTTCTCATTGTGAAGAACTTTTTCTTATATACAAACTGAATTTGGCCTGAAGCAACTTGTGCCTTTTTTCTTTTCTCCTGTTGCCATGCATCCTCATGAAGAGGGTGTCTCCATCTTCTCTATAACTCTCTTTTAAATATTGAAAACTTTGATGAGCTCTACCTCAGCTTTCTCTTCAAAAACTCAAATCTTCCAATTTTTCTTCATATGTCAAGTTTCTACTCCTCTCAGCACCTTGCTGGTCCTCTGCTGGACCCTCTCCAATTTTTCACTGTCTTTTTTGAACTGGGGGGAATCAAAACTAGACACAGTATTCCAGGTGTGGCCTAAAAAGTACCTATAAGGTCACCAAATTAAAATGACCAGTTATTCTGTCTCCAGGAACAAAAGTAACATAAGAAGAAGAAATGGTTGTGGGTTATTTTATTTTTAAATATTATACCATTTTTCAAAACCTGAGGATGAGAGGAGCAACTTCTCAGAAAGATCAGATCCATCTGCAAACAGCAGGCAGTTCAAAATTCCCATTTATATAATAACTTTAGTATAGTTTTTGGTTTTTTTAGTTATAAGTGGTTAAAAAGAGAAAAGCTATAAGATAAAAAAGGAGGAAGTTCTAGTTCTACTAAATGCAGTAAATGCATTGTCTGGTAAATATTTATTCATATCTTCTATTTCAGGTGAAGTTCTGTGAGCGTGATTGTGTACAGAAATTTGTGTGTTCACAGAATACACATATAAATGAGGATTCAAAGAAGAAATCTGCAGATTGACATTTTCAGATAGGTATTTATCTGCTTCTGTGCCTGCAAAGATGATTAATTGGCATGACATAATAATATATACATCTAAAAAGGTACTCACCGACCAGATCACCGTTTCCTCTTATGCCTTCCTTAATTTTTTCTGGTTTTGTCTTTCCTTTGCTGTCAGTGCCCATCTTCCACAGCCCATACACAGAAGAGCAGGAGAGCTTGCCATAGAGAAAACAGAACAGCAGAGTTTTTTGTTTTCCAGAGCAGATATATAAAAAGGTTTTTACTTCAGAAAGTTTAACATAATGTTAATTTGAAGGAGTAAGGAGGTGAAATCTGTACTGTTTATTTTGTTAGGTATAGCCTTTTCCTAACTTAACGACTCGAGATATTTTTAGTTTGGATAAAGAGAAAAAACAAAGCTGAAAAATTAACTGCATGTGAAATTCTCTCTTCTTGTTATATTTTGATCATCTAGTTAGCAAAGTGCTTTGTTAATTTATTTTCTTCGAGATCAGCTACCTTGTTAAATAGGCATCTCTGTCCAAGCTGCAGTGAGAGGGTTAATGTGCATATTCCTATGCTCCTCTCTCCTGTGTTCATTGATCTTTCAGCTGCTAGGGTCTATTAAACCATCGGTATGGGTTCTTAGTGATATTTTTGTAAAATAGTCTTGTCTAGAGAAGTCTTATCTAGTGGAAGACTACATTGACAATTGTCTCCTAATGACCTCCAAGAATTTCCTTCAGCCTTCCTGTTTGCAAAGCTGGAATGTTATGTCAAAAGCTCCATTGTTTGTCCTAACATGAACATTTTCAGAAAGATATTTTCTACTGAATGTTTCTGGGTTGGATATTCAGTTTTGGTTTCAGATCTGTACAGGGCAATGAGATCACATTTATACCAGAGATCAGTAAGTATTTCCACTTTGAGAAGTTCTCATCTTTCTAACAGATGAATTTGCATATGTTGGATTTTAATCTGGAAAGTGCTGTGTGGAAAACATGCAAACACCAAACATACAGGTCAGGATACCTGACCTGTAAATGAATAATGTGTACAAATTTAAGCAAATGCTGTCAGTTTTTCAAAACTCTATTACACAATTTCCCGATAAAGGAGTACATTGCTGAGTACCAAAGCTTTATGCTTAAGAGGTCTCTTCTGTAATTTCCTCTATCTGTTACCTAACTGAAAAGACACAAACAACATTCACTGTTAGTTTATTGCTTCGGCTCAGGGATTCTCATATTAGTGTTAACTGCCACTGAGAACAGCAGGTGGTAATTTCCAATGGAAACGACGAGCTACTAGACCAGACAACCCTCATTTACTTCCACCCTGTGCAATACTTCTCAGGAATATTATAAACTGTGGGCTCTTCCTCATTTGTCCTTGTTTTAGCTGACATTGTCATTCACGACTGTACTGTGAGTGTAAATGATGATCTAATGTCACTTCTATAATTACTTGGCACCCTGAATAAACTGTAATTCCCCTGGGTCGATAACTGCTCTCAGTTAGACATTCAATAAACAAGTTCTTGAGAATTGCTGTAGTTTCACATTTTTTGGTAGTTTGGGGTTTGTTTGGTTTTGGTTTTGTTTTTTTTTCTTCCTGGTGTTTTCAGTGAATGCTATTCAGGAGTAGTTCAGGACCATTAAGAAAAGAAAGGAACAACTGTACACAATGTGAGGCTGCTGAAAGGATGCCTCTGATTTTCAACACTTACTTACAAATGCCTCTCACCCATAGGGTCCAATTCAGCTCCAAGGGAAGTTTTGAGAAAGACTTCAAAGGATGTGAGACCTCCAGCCCGGGAGGCTTTTCTGTGTACAGTTATGAACTACAGTTTTAAGGGCACATATTACAGGTATTGTGACTGTGTGTCTTGCAGCTCTGCTCTATGCCTCAAGATTTTTGACAGAAGTTGACTTTTGTTGCTGGGGCCTTGAATGTGGCTCCAGATAGTGCAACCCAGCTAGGTGCAACCAAGCCTTTCAGTCACAAAATAAAACCATCTCTGTTATGCACAAGGATAACATCCAACAAGGACAAATCAAGCATTCTTGGTTTCTGCTGATCTTACAATCACGTAACAATTGCTGCTCAATGACTATTTAAAGTCTACTTCTGCAATGACTGCCTAAAGGTCACAGTGACCATAAGTTTCATTCTCAAGTTTTCCTATTTCCTTAATCTTCAACATTATGGAAAAAAAACACATTCTTTATTTGTACAGTATCATGTCCTAATTAAGTGCACGTACCATTGTCTAAGAAAAAGTAAACAACTAGTCCTTCTATTTTTGCCAAACTCGAGAAAGACTTCATTGGTTGGTAGGGTTAATCTTGGGGCAACTGCAGACACAGCAGTCACTGCAAAATATGGTACAAATTAGGATTATGATCTGAGATGCAAATGATTAATAAATGGCAAAGATGAAGAAAAATTACAAACTTTCTATAAGGTGAGGGCTGAGAAAAGAAAATCTAGAACTGCTTCAGGGGCTTAACCTTTCAAAAGAGGCTTGAATGACACAGAAGGTCAGAGACACCTTGATTTCTGATTCATATGCCTTATTTTCAACAGAGAAGAACAGTTGTATCAATGTGAAGGAGAAGGGAAAGGGAGAAAAGCTGAAATGGTCCAGCCATTGGGTACAGAATCAAAAGGAATAACAACAAAGTGATCATAGGAAAGATGGAGAAAAAAGTTGTGGTGGATGTAGTAGGGCACTCATTTTTCACATCAGACACATTTTGTTCAGTCTGAGACCAATATTCCACCATTTTTTAAGGGCAGAAGGACTTCTAAAGAGACACTTAAAATAACCATTTTCTTTTACAAATCTATCCTATTTATATTATTTATATTATTTATATTATTTATATTTACTATTTATTATTTTATTTAATATTTAGAAGTATGCTTTGTATACAGCTCCAGACAACTTTGGAGTCACTGTTGGTATTATAAACAGTGATAAGCCAGATGCATCCCTGCTCAAAAAGTTGTGCTTCACCACTATGAACTAGAGCACAAGAGCAAATTCATGTTTGTCTAATTCAAAATCTGTGCTTTAATATACACAGGCATATTACATTAAAATACAGCATACTGGTCCCAGATAAACATTTATGAACATGCTGAGAAAGAGTTAAAGGTAACACAGTTGGCGTAGAGGGACGGACAGGGAGAGAGACTTGTTTTTTTAGCTTGTGTTGCTAAGCAGCAGAAACATCCCCAAGTCCTATGGCAGGGAGTCTGTTGGTCTATAGACAAATGTCCTGGACAGTCTAGCAGATACTTTTGGGATTTTCAGAAAAGAATGCATGCGGTTCTTTTGCCCAAGATACTTTTCAATGCCAACATGCAGTGAAATCCATTGAGATAATTTCTGTGTGCAGTTAGGTAGCAGAGGGGCCATAAAAACTTTTTTAATGTTCTCAGGAGTAAAAATTGCAAATTTAACCACATCATCTGTAATGAGTTCCTTAAATTGTTCACTACCAAAATATCCATAGCTTTGTACTCCTCTTACAAGCATCTCTCCCTGCGGCTTGGAACCAAGATCACCACGTGGGCTACAATCCCTGCAACTTCACAACACTTCCAAAGTAAAAGGAAGAAAAAAACCTTTGATCTTCTACTTATCAGTAAAAATCTTTATAAGGGACCAAGTATGGAGGGGAAATAGAAATGTAGATGACTTTCATCATTATTTTACCCCCTCAAACTATCATGCTACCTTTCTTGATCAATGTCTTTGTCAGAAACCTTTCACAGGCATTCAAAGACCGATTCAGATCAGGAAGTGAAAAAAGAAAACTGTGAGTGAGCAATGAGAACTGAGAGGATCCAATACTGGAGAAGAAAAAGAAGGCCTGCAGAAGAAGGAGTAGAGGACTGAAAAACAGCAGAGGGGACAGTGCCCTAGGACACCATGTGTCTGCAAAATGGTGCAGATAATTGCATAAAATGGAGCAAAATTCTTTATCGCTTCCAAGACACAACTGGTAATATTCACTTTTTTGTGCTACTGTACATGTTTTCTTGGACAGTAAACAATATAACCCATGTCTTTCACAACTGCATGCCGGACAAGTGGAACATAAAATGAAATATGGCAAATCTTTGAGGACTAAAGCTTCTACAAACAGCTTGCACTCTCTTCAATATAACCCATGTCTTTCACAACTGCATGCTGGACAAGTGGAACATAAAATGAAGTATGGCAAATCTTTGAGGACTAAAGCTTCCATAAACAGCTTGCACGCTCTTCACGCTATTTTTTTTTTTTTTTTTTAAATTCTAGGAAAATATTGTTCAAAGTTTTTAACATTTTTTAACTTAACAACAAAACTTTTTTAGCACAATAATAAGTCCCTTTGTTGCTTTTAAAGTCTTTTAGTATGTTAATAAAACCATTTTCAAGTATTTTTGTCATCAGACTAATAGGTTTCATGGTTCTGTATTTGTTTTTCATGGAATGATTGAGTTTCATTCCTTTTACTTGCCTTTTGCATGCAATAAAAATGTTAAAGATAAAAAATATATGTGATGTGTGATGATATGTGTTAAAATATTATCCAGGTTTTGCTCTCAAAGGACAGTACTGCATATTAAGTCTTTTAGTATGTTAATAAAACCATTTTCAAGTATTTTTGTCATCAGACTAATAGGTTTCATGGTTCTGTATTTGTTTTTCATGGAATGATTGAGTTTCATTCCTTTTACTTGCCTTTTGCATGCAATAAAAATGTTAAAGATAAAAAATATATGTGATGTGTGATGATATGTGTTAAAATATTATCCAGGTTTTGCTCTCAAAGAACGGTCAACAGTACTGCATATATGACTAATATTTATCATTCAGGCTACACAAAAAATAAAAATATTTTTTTCATAGCACATCACAGTGATTTTTTTAGAGCATATCTTAGTCTAAATAACTTGACAGCTGACGCTAATAAATGCCTTTATTGAATATCACTCTGTCTATGTCCAACTGTCATCTCCCTGACAAGGCACCCCTCTGAAGCAAGCAACTGAAGCATGCAGAAGTGCCAAGAGTATTGGCCTTCGTGAGATCTAGACTACCACAAGGTCTTTCCCAAATAAAGAGCTTTCTGCACAAAAGCCACACTAAAGATATACCAAGAATAACTCTTAGGGACTGTGGAATTACTTAAAACCTCACAAAACCTCAGTATCTAGAAAAAATATATTTTTCTGGAAGCAAGCAAGCAAGAATATGAGTAAATAGACAGATTTGCACTATATGCAGCATGTAAAGAGAGAGAGAGAGAGAGAGAGAGAGAAGGTAGGAAGTGTAAGGAGACAAAACTTGCTGGTGTAGATATAGGCCCAGACACTGGACACGGCCTAGGTGTCATGCTTTGTGATGCCTGCAAATGTAGCAGGTCCTTTGGAGAGGAGAGATTGTTGTTAATATTCCTTCTGACAACATTTTCACATGTGATATATAGCATTGTGTTAGAAGATTCAAAGCACTAGGGTACAGAGAAGCAGAGTCTAATTTTTCATTCTTACCCCTACATCCATTCCCTACAGCATGATCATGACACACTGCAGATCTGTGTTGGATATCATTGTCTTTAAATCTCTGAAATACTCTGGATTATTTTAACAAGTAAAGTTAAAAAAACAAACAAACAAACAAACAAAAACAAAAAAACCCTTCTGAGTTTTACAGTGGCTGTCAGTAAGGGATGGGAGAAGAGATGACTGGCCAACATCCTTTGAAAATGAACAGTAAGACAGCTCATTTCCTGCATTACACTGAAGGACCCTTGCTCCTGACTATCACACGTTGCAATTTTTATATGCTTACTCCCTGTGTGCTAGTTGTCCTCCTTTCTGAGTGGTTTTTTCTATGAAGATTATGGCTTTCAGAACAAAAAAAACCCCCAAACTTCACAAGCCAAACCAAACCAAAATTAAACCATTTATACACGCCCTCAAATTGTACTGCCATTTCATATCTTCCTCTGATTCCTCTGTCCTTTTTTGGCACAATCATCAACTGAGTAGTAAAAAGGTTGCTAACTAAGAGGCTTTGTTTCATAGTCCCTAGTGTGCAATCAAAGCTTGAAACCAGGGGTGTGTTGCCAGTTTCATCACTCATTTCTTGCAATTTGCTTGAAGCCAAGGCTGCTCTGAATGTCTGTGGCAACCACTGAAGTGGCAGTGAGGAGAGGGAGAAACCAGAAATGAAGAATTGTCTGTCTTCGGTCAGGAAATGACAGCACTTTTCAGGTTTCATAACACTCATACAGAAACTGGTACCTCTATGGGAATTATAAAATATTAGGGACTGCATTCTAAGCATCTTTCCACTGGATTAAAAAGCTCAGATCTAGGCCAGGTCTGCATGGGCCAAAATCTGTCATTATTTAGTAGCTGTTCAGAGCTCTGTGCAAAGTGAATTGGTAGGTTCATTTAGCTTTTGGAGAAAAGTGACCAGTTTGTTTAAAGAACTATTAAAGAAGAATTTTCTCTGGTAGACTAGGGAGAGAGACCAAAGGTTAAGATAAACCAGGTAGCATATTATTTTTTTTTTTTTTTTAAGCAACTAGAAATTGGAAAAGTGTCCTTAATTTTTTTATGTATAAATTGCAGACTATTATTCGCAATTGAAATTTATTAGTACTTCACTTTATTTAGTAAATTGCCTGATTTGTATTCAAAATCTTCTTTGGAATATTGAAAAAGAATATATTATCCTTTGTTATCTTGGCCCATCGTTCTTATAGAATATAGATGGTTAGTTTGGGGTTATGCATTGTTCTCTAACAAAGGAAGCTCAGTGCAGGGACAGCCAGAATAGGAAGCCTGAGTGGAGATTCTGAGAGTTTGGACAGGATTACATATAGTTTTGTTTCTTTCCTTTTTTTGTTTCAGTTTTCATTTTATGATCCAGAAAATAAAAAGCTCATGTAACACTCTTGAGATAAAGTCAGTTCATACCTTCTTTCACTGAAAGTCTTCTGTCACAGCTTCTGTATCTGGGTACCAACTGCCTGATCATGGAGATGCTGACAGATCTCTGCTCAACGAGGAAACTGGTTCAGAAAATAAAATTCAAAGGGGAAAGGCTTATATTTTCCCAGGTATCAGTCAAGAAAAGTGGATCTCTTAGACTTTTTTATTGCAACTTTTATTGTATTTTTAAATTTAAGTCTGTCCACTTTCTCTTCCCCGTTTTTTATTGCAGGTAGCCATCAAATTCTGCTCCAACTTACAAATAGCTTTGCACCTTTGATAAATTACAGCATTTGTCAAAAACCTGTCATTGCTTTAAAACACTAATGCCCCTGTCTTGAGACACTTCCCTTCTATTTTGCTTATCTAGAGAACACTTACACTATGTGCTTGCAAGAAATGTCCTTTTACCTTTCTGTACCTTGTGAGTGTCTAACTACCATACTTCCAATTACAGTAATTTCAAGTTGCTCTGTTCAGGCCAGATGGAACCAGAGTATTGTGTCTTCGCAGGAGCACATTGTTAATTCTCACTTGAGTACTCTCCCTCCATTCCATGGAGGCAAATACTGCAATTTCTTTGCACCATGTAATATCAGGTTCCTTGTATTACTAAAATCCATAATATATCTTTAAGAAAATAACAGCATCAGAGATACAGCCTTATGCAGAAAGAACATTCACAGTTTTTGAAAAGTACCATCCCATGGTTGACAACACATTTATTTTTTAAGAGTTTATGGATGGCTTTGGTCAGAAAAAAAAGAGTAAGATAGCCATCTCCAATAGCACCATCTTCTGGTCCTTATAATTTGGTAAAAACTGACAGCCTCTGACTGAAAACCATACTGGTCATTATGGATCACACCATTTGTGTACACTTACTAGCAGGGAACTGCCAGTACAAATGGAACATTTTGCAGTAAAAACTATGTTCATTCTAGTCCATAATGATTTGCTTTTTGCAGAGTGGCCAAGAGTTGGCAGGAGATCAAGTTTCTTTTAATACTAGGCTGTGAGCTTTGAAATAGGAATGACTGTCTCTTACTTGCATTTTATCTTGCCTTATGATTAAAAAGGAGAAGTTTAAGATATAGGATATGATGCATGCAATTTGTCTGGAAGGGTATTTGTAACATGTAACTTCTTTTCAGAATGTTTCCTCTTAAAATGTAAGATACGTATTATGAAAATAGACATTAATTCACATTTTGGATTTCATCTCCATTGATTAAGCTCAAATGATATTTTCAAGACTGAGTGAGCAAAGACCGAATCAGGCTAATCGAGTACAAAGCATGATAGAGCAGAAAAATTCACAAATGGAAAGAAGAAGAATGAGGTGAAAACTTAGTGTTACCAATTATCTCTATCATCATTCTTTAACAAAAGCAGAGAAGGATGTTGAGTTGTCTTCAGATCAACTGCATAGCTCCTCGGTGCTAAAGTTAAGTGAGGGTACTAAACACAGAATGTCTACATTTCAAATAAGAAAGGATATTATATAAAAAATTTGTAAAGCAAAATAATTTGCAAATACAACTGTGGGTCCGTCAGTATCAACCACTTTAGTCATCAAGCAGTCTTTCTTCAGGACTCTGTTCACTTTGCAGCAAATGAAAAAAGCTATATGTAGTTAGCATTGGATCTTCTACCTATACTCAAAATGTTTGCTTCTAGAAATTTTTTTTTGAAATTTCACAAGAAGAGTATTCCTACAAGACTTGCAGTATTTCCCAATCTATGCCAGGTATCACTTACAACAGTCACTTGCTCTGTTACTGAACTTGGGATTATTGCAGAGAAGCAAATCAGAATCGAGCTGAATGATGTGTTTCAGGCAATTATTTATTCACGAGAAATACGTCAGCCAAAATGGAGGGCTTCAAGAAGTCCTGTGTGTGAAGTTGAATTATCCAGCAAGGTTTAGCCAAAATGAACAAAACGTGGTAGAAATGGTGAAAATATGTTTCAATACTCCTGAAATGTTTGTTTTTCACACACTAGTATTAAAGGCCAAGGAAATGAAGGATTAGCTACATCAAATTAGTACCACTGACAACAAAGGGCAAGGAAGCCACCTGCAGAAGGTCTCCAAGGAAACCACTGGCAGAACCAGAAACTGAGGCCAACCCATAGTATCACACTCCATTTGCTATTAGTTAGAATATAGAAAAGGTCACTAAATTTCTTCAAGCCTTAATTGTTTCTTTAATATAGTTTGTAAGAAAAATACGCTTGATTCTTATTAGCAGATGGCAACGCTGTAATAAAAACCCTAGCAAAAAGCACAGATAGATACTGACCCATGTGCCAAACAGGAATGAGACATTATAGGTTTTCCTTTTTCTTAAAAATTAATTTAACTCATTCTCCATTTGCCCAGAACTTAGGACACCCAGAGCCATGGAGGGATTTTGCATGCATGACGGTCCTGCAACTTTTGAAATCTTTTCATTTGTTAGCAACCCACTTTATTTGCTCTTAGAATATCTAGCACACTTCTAGAACTTCACCAAATTTCTTTAAAGAACACTAATACAAGAGGAATGTTTCATAGAGCTTGTCAAAACAACTTAAAATAATTTGTTCTATTAAAATATGTCATACTGGAACTACAGTTTTTCTCAGAAACATGCTGTTTTGATCAAAAATTCAAAAGGAAGTTGTTGGGTTTTTTTTTAATTTACCTTCTTTTTAAATATTCAGGCAATTTTTTTTTTTGTCAAAATGCAAGAAAGACAAGCTTGAGCTGTCAGTATTGTTGTCATCAAGATTGTCACTTGTGAGATCCACGCTCAAGTTCATGCTGTTATTATTATTATTCAAATATCTTTCCTGCACAGACAGAGCAGAAGGCCATGTAAACATACTCTGTTTAATTTGCATCCTATTCTTAATCACCGAATAATAGAGCCCAATACAGTACATGATCACAGGAACTGGAACAGCTGTAGTAGTACAAGTTGAAGAGAGAAGCTGAAGTCTCATTCTGGATGCTCAAGCAATTCAAGTAAATCTGAAGCATCCTTCTTCCTCATATTTCTTTCCACAGAGATATATAAAAAAAATCATTTAAATGAAAATCAGACTAAAGCAAATGCTGCAAACAAAGCATAATTTAGTGCACAATTATTTTTCCCTGCCCTCCTGATTTTATGCAGTCGTTATAGTAAAATACTACTTTCATAAACAGAGGTATGCACATGTAAATTTGCTAATACATTTTTCCCAACAGTCCAAAAAGGTCTTTCTCTTCTTTCCTAAGTTCTCTACATAGAATTAATCTACAGACATCCCTAGTCATTGGACATCAAAAATCTGCCCTGACTTTCCTGAAACAGTGAAGTGACCACTGTTTTAAACAGAAAGATTCACCAACAAAATGAGGTTAACATGTTTCTCTGTGATTCATGTTAGGTATATTTCTTAGTATTTGTGCCATAACTGGATCAGTTCTGGAGAAAATTATTGAAATAAGCAATGATGTGTATAAGTGGGAATATTTGCATATCATGTCAGAAAGCTACATGGACATAGAAATCTTACAAGCTCTAACATGATAGACATGTGAATTCGCTGACACTTTTTGTTCAATTTTCTTCATTTCTCCCAACAGTCCAAAAAGATATATTGTTCCATGTAGCTCCACTTACAATGCAAAGCACCTTGTAGAGAAAAATAAAGAATAGTTGTATCTAAATAACAGCATAGATATATTTTGTAATATGTTTAGATTAGCTTAGAATAAGCCTTAATAATTTAAATCATTTAGCTATAACTACATACTATTTACATTGCACAATGTGTTAAACAACAAATTAGAAAACATTCTTTTGGTATTTCTGTCATACTAAAAAAAAGTCTTGCCATCAGTATAAAGAAATACTTCACTCCTTTATTCAGTGCCACAGTGTGGTTTATTTTTTGTGACACATATTTCATTTTACGTAAACTAGTTACAACACTCCCTGTAAAAGAAATCAATCTCATCAACTCAGAGGGGGCAATTTTTTCATCTCCAGTTTGACAGGAAAGGGTACTGCAAAATGAATTACTGGAGGAAAGAAGTGAGGATTACTCCTAAGCACTTGCTGACATGTTCCTCCCAGATATCTTTTGGCTCAGTTTCACTGGGAACAAACTCAAGCCTTACAGAAAAAGTGCTTACAGAGGACCAATAGTTAGTGTAAAAGATTTTAGCAGACCAACCTGAACCAAACCTGTAGTATTGTTGGTCCTACCATATGTAATGGTTTCTCTGCCTGTAAGTGACTAATGGAGTCAGGAGAGTATAATGCTTTCACAAATGAAGATATTTAAATATGGAATTTTTTGTTTGTTTGAAGGCAAGAAAGTTTAGTACCAGTGTTAGGTGATTGAATATGATGTTGAGATGAGGATGTTGGTAACTACAAATGCCAATAAGCAATATTTAGTATGAAACGGAGAACTGTGAACTACAAGGGACTTACAAAATTCCTAAAATTCATACTCTTCATGTAAACTGCATGCTACTCCCTATAATATGACTGGCTTCTTTGCCCATACTGCAGTTGGAGGATAGGGTCTTTGGTAATTCTCTGCTGCTCTTTTGTACATGATTGCTTCCTCAATACATGGATTCCTTCTCTGTGTTAACAAAGAGAAAAGCAGCTTCCTTCTTTCATGTTTGCATGTATATACACATGTAAACATATACATATATGTATTACTTGTATTATTCAGCAAAACCTCTGCATCCTTTAGGTATCTGAAATGTGCTAGTATAATGGATGAGGACATTAGGGAAAACCTTTAAGCTTGGTATCATTTAAAAGAAATCTTTATATGTTCCAGTCATATTATTTTATCTAGTCTATTCCACCAATCCATAAGGGAGAGTTCTGTTGTTAGGGTTGCTAACACAAAGCATGAGAGAGAAGAAGTACCCCTGAGTAAAAATCTTATTAAAAGCTATTCAATGAATTTATTTCTTTCTGGAATACTGTCACCAATCGCTTTTTGGCATGCTGACTTAATAGTATTTTATACCAGCAGTTGCCATGTGTACACGCCATCAGAATTACCTTAACTGGCTTAGTATTTTTAAAGTTTCAGCATGGCCTGACCCAAGCTCACAGCGACTAGAGAAATGAGAAGGAGGAGAAAAAAAAAACCAAAAAAACAAAAAACCAAGAAAAGTAGTAAAACTTGAAACTTGATGTCTATGTTATTGATAAGAAAGGACACACAGTCTGTCCTCCCCCCTTGAACTCTGAAGATTTTGTTTCCCTTCTCTCTCTGCCATATTTTAGGCCTAGAGATTCCTGTTTAATATAAATAAGATTTAATTTAGAGGAAAATAAAAGGGTCATCATGGAATGTTCTCAATGGTCTTGTAGTGAATGATCCAGCAAAAGCAATAAGCATTTAGAAGGACTGAGAGGCGTTTGTGTAGACTTCTAGACACGAAGTACTCATTTTACACATGAAGCACCCATGAACGGACATTTTCATAACTCTAGTGAGACCAGTGAAGCTAAGACCATTTTCATTCAGAAGGAGTCACTTCTGTAACAATTCTTAGTCAGGGCAGCAGGGAAACTGTCAAGTCCAGACAACTGTTTTTCTGACAATAACCAATACCATATAGGGAACAAATAATAATGTACAGTTGTGGACTAAGACAGTGAGGAAGATGGAAGATGTCTTCATCTTAAATCTCTAATGAAATAGTGTATATAGCTTTAGTTTACATTAACTTTGTGACTTTTCCATTGTAAGCATAGTTATTCTTGTTGTCTATGAATATATTAGGCTGTTTTGAATCCTACTGAGCCCTGACCTAAAAGATAACTTGTGGAATAAATTTTCTCAAGCTAATGATGAACCATGTCCAAATTTATTTCCTATTAATTTTAAAGGAGTTACCTTTCAGTCTTATAGACTGTCACATGAAATTATTAGAGGAGCTGATTTTGTTTGCTGTCCCTACATCATACATAATTTTAAATACCTCTGAACTTTTATTTTTATTGTTTTTCTCCAGTCCTATGAATCTAAAACTTTTTTCACTTTAAGTGCTGCTTGATTTTGTTACGTATATATATATATATATATAAAAAATAATGTATAATGTGCACATTCAAGAGTAGATGAAACATTGAGATCCATGTGTCAGTTGCATACATTATTAAAATAAGGAACTTGTTCTATGTAATTAAAGACAAAAAAAAAATTCTTTTTCATTAAGGTCATTGTTACCTACTTTTCTAAAATGTCATTGTTAGTCTTAATGTCTAGTTTCTCTAAAATTGTTTATGTGAATCTTAGGTGAAAGTGAGTACAAACAAAAATAAGTATCAAAAATTCTCTCCCAGTTTTCATGATCCTTTGTTTCTGATGTAAATTGATTTCAACAATAAAGTTGAATTGGTGCTTCTTGTTTTCCAGTGTTAAATTTAGCTACCTTTCCTAGGTACGAAGGCCATTACAAAAACTGAGACTACAGAAGATTTTATGAAAACATAAATTAATTGCAATTGTTTATTTCGATGATCAGTAACCATAAATGAGAAAAGTCTGTGCCTTTTTTACGCTGGGTACCACAGAACACAGTGAAGGTTTCCAAGTGAATTGGGTGCAGGTACCCAATTGTTACCCAAGCCACATTTTGTTTCTAAATTTTTAGCCTGTTACTTAACATTTAGAATACCATGGATCTAAAAAAGAATACTCTCCTGAACACTGAAAGATTATTAAAAAATGATGCTTGCCCCAAAATGCTCACACACTGAAAGGGCTCACAATTGAAAAGCTTTGTTTGAGAAACTGAAGTAAAGATAATGAAGTGCTAACAAAAAATAAACTCATTGAATCAGCTGAAAGGGAAAGAATTTGAGGGTTCACTGGAAAAAAAAAAAAAGCTACAGAACAATATTGTCTAGAAGAAATTTTAAATTCAGACACACATAGACTACACTCACTATTCTCAGTGAGAGCTGCCAGCCTATTGCAGAGTTCATCTTTAGCAACTTAGGCACAGCTCCTAAGTGATGCTTTGTACATTGTACAAAGCTTACATTATTCCTAGGTTGACCAAAATAACAGACAAGATTCTCCCCTGCCCTCCTTGGCTTTTTGCCATTATACCCATTACTGAAACAAATTGTCCAATACTCATTATAAGGATGAGGTCATGTCTTGTGATGGAGTTTTGGGGCTAATTTCCTGAGTGAATCAGGAATGTACAGCTCTCTGAAGGCATTTTCCAAAATCCAGTGAAACCAGAGGAACTATGTAATGAATGTTGGATTAAGCCCTGTAACTCTTATCAGTTAAGAAAAGAGAGATACACTCCTTTATCCCCATAGTTAAAAGCAGCATCAAATGCCTTACCCCTTGAATTACTAAAAGTAAAGAATATAAGATAATACATAAGGAGAAAAGAAATCAGACAGAAAATATTTTCTAATTTTATAATAAGGACAACAGTATTAAGTTTTGCCCTCTATGAGCCCCTCTATACTTGCTAACATTCAAAATAATGAAGCATTTTCAAATTAAAGATCAATTAAAAATAAAGCCTTCAGGAATCAAAGTGCTGAATATGTATGAAGGATTGAAAGTCACATTAAAATCTCCACCCTCAGCTAATAATATGTTCTCCTCTTTCAGTTTTAGCAAGAGGAAAAGCTTTCTGTCCTTCACACAATATTAAAATAAACAGACACTAAATACGATGTAACATTTTCTATAACAGCAAATTCTAACAAAGGAACAAATGATGGCAACAATAACAGATTCAAAGAAGTGGTCTGGAAGTGGGCTATTAAAAAGTTTCTCAGAGAAACTTGGAAGATGGTTATTTGAATTGAGAACTTGTGGTGGTTTCCCTTGGCTGGCACTTGGCAAAAAGCCAAACACAGCCATTTACTCACTCTGCTCCTCAGGGGATAGGGGAGAGAACTGGGGGGCAAGGGTAAGGAGGCTCGTAGGTTGAGATAAGAACAATTGAACAACTGAAATAAAATAAAACTTTAAATAATAAGGATATTAAAGTAATGATAATAACAATAGTAATAAAATGTACAAATGAGTGATACCCAGTGCAACTGCTCACCACCCACCAACCAAGCCATTCTCAGATAACAATCCTGGAGGAGCAGAAAAATCCCAAACAAAAACTGCAGTCCCAGAAGAGCGAGAGCCCAAGCGAAAGTCAGAGAGCCAAAACAGGAAGAGATCCTTATTAATATACTGAACATGAGGTTACATGGTATGGAATATCCCACTGGCATATCCAAACGCCAATTTAGCTTATTAATTTAAATATTCCTTGACCCCCCTAGATCTTGCACTTGCAAACTAACAAAACACAAAGTCCTTCAACTTCCAGTGACAAAATGAAAACATTGGTATGTTATCAACGTTTCTCTCATAACAAATCCCAGGCTGAAAGCAAAACACAGCACTGGTCTAGCTACTAAAAAGAAACCCAGCTCTGCTCTAGCTAAAAACCAGGACAGAACTTGAGAACCAAGTCAGAAATTCAAATGCCAAGAAATATTTGTATTCCACTTCTGATGTTTTTTTATCTGTGTTTGTATTTACAAAGATAAAATTCTCAGTGGAAAAAAAAACATGACTGATTTGTTGAGCCTTTATATATCTATTTTCAAATATCCCATCTACAAGACATCAAATAAACAACCTATGACACCTACCTTCACTGTAAATGTAAGTCCAGCATTTTACAGCAAGAACAAATTTAGCTGGAAACACTGTCAGATACTTTGGTCAAGACTAAAACTGACTGAAAGTCACAAATATATTTTTAAAGGAAAAGAAAGGAAACTCTAAGGTGTCTTCACTTTAAATATATAGAAATCACACCTTTCTGTTTTTGCAAATGGTATGTAACATCATAAAAACATTAATTTAAAATACATCAAATATTTACAGTTAAAGTATTCCTGTGTGTATACATGTGCATCCATATATATATCCATGAATATATATGCATGCATCTATAGAAATTTATTCTCATTTTCATACTCACATTCAATTTGATAGTGAGATAAATGGTCCCGAGTACAAATGAGAATGAGACCTTATGTTTTCCAGTTGCAGAGTGGATCACTACCTTAATGTAACATTTGACACACTGGACAAACTGAAATGCACAAGAGCACACAATTAAATTATTATTCTAGGAAGGAAGAGGCACAAGGATCAGAACTCAAGGAAGCACCTCAGGTAGAAATCTTTCGTTTACATGAAGAACGTAAATCTCTTCTGTTCCTGTGATGTTACTTTGCACTTGCAATCAGGGTAGGATTTATGAGAAAATGACAGAGTCCTTCAAAGGTTCTGTTGTGCTTTTTAGGTTTCTTTCCTTTGGCATTCTCCTGTATACAACACAATCCTGAAAAGGTTCTCCCTTCTGACTAAACAGACGAAAGGCTCTTTTGGTGTAATGGTTGGTTTAAAAACAAGAATAAAGCCTATTCTACCTAGAAAGAACAAGTAAAAAGGGTTAAATTCCAGAAGCCTTAATCTTGATTTCATCTTTTTGTCTGTAAATACCCACTTACCAACTTTTGTCACAGACAGTGGCATTTGGGTGAAAATTAATATTGACTTCTGGTCTATAAACCACTTATTAGCTCTAGAGAATCTCAGCCCCAAAGTCTTGTGAGATCTTCAACATTGTCAAACTGTGAGTGTAAATTTAAGTGGCTACTTTCAATTTATAGTCAGCCTAAATCTCAGCCGTGCCCAATTTATGCTCAGCACAGCCAAAAAAAGTGAAAGAGATTGAAATCTTGAAGTCGTATATCTGCTTCTCTAACCTTGTGATAGCCAAGACCTGTATGTAGATGGCTTCCTGTATAATCCAGGGCAGCCTAAAGTCTGACCTGCTTTCAACTACACAAACTTCAGGGACTGCCTAGAAGCTGGGCTGTATCAAAAATTCAGACTTCTTTCTTTTTACCAAACTAGTTGACAGAAGGGCTGGGAACCACATAAGAAAGGCCATGCAAAAAAGTAGGCACAGATGAGTCAAACCCTTGAGTAAAGACTAGAAGTTTCAAGGGTTAAAAATGTACAGTAAGGTTAAGTAGTATGCCTGCATCTCAAATTTCACTTATTAAACACTAAGATACTACTACGAATAAAGATCTATAAAGCAGATTTAATGGCTTATCAGTATAAGCAGTCACTAGGACTGAGACTTTGAAAAACATCAGTTAAAATATTACCCTTTCCCTTCTTCAAACCAACCAGACTCAGGCAGAAAAAAGAAAGATATTAATGGATGTGAATACTCCACAATATTGAATTATGTTGTTGATCTCCCTGATACAAATGTGATTCCTTAGAATAAGGGAGTATTTATATAGTATAGTACTCATGTGAAGAATTCTACAAAGAAAATTTTGTGGAAAATTTGTGTGAACCAGAGTTTAAAAGTGAAAAAAGTAGAGAAGCAGCACACAACTTTCATGAAACTTTTCTCACTTTGCTGCCTCCATTCCCTGTAGCAATAATCATAAGGAAAATTAATGATATTTTTGCCTCATATTATCCATTCTACAAAGCAATACCCAGTGGTCCTTTGTGTAATTCTCTTTGTGAATGTACCAATCTTTAAAAGACTGTGATTCTTTCCACTCTAGGCAAGCAGAAGTGATAGTATCCAATACATATACTTTAGCATTTTCTATTTTTTTTTGGCAGGTTTTGGTTTGTTGATGGGTTTTTTTTGGCTCTGTAGGTTCATTATCAGCTCATTGTCCTACACTGACCATGATAATGAACCATCCATTGTTAGTTCTCATATGGCTTATCATTATGTGTTATTTATGATGTAATAGTGCAGAATTTTTATGACAAGGATACATAGAATTGTATTGTTATTGACACAAATGCCATGATAACAAGTGGATTTTGTTAAAAGTACAGAAAATAATTTTTTTTTTTTTTTTCTAATATCAAGGTTTCCATCTATTTAAAAACAGATGAAGCAAGAAATGGATTTTGTCTGAAAGTTTTGTCAATTGTCTGGAATCTTAATGAGAGCCTGGAATTTAAATTAGATTAACCTACAATAAAGGTCTCATCTAAAGTTCAAGGGAAAAAATGTGAATCTTTCCATTGCCAGGAGAGGCTGCCTTGAGAAAAATGTTGATGGTCATGTCATTTAAGTAATTCCAGACAAAGTAGAAAAGACTATGGAAACTACAATTTCTATATTGCTTTTCATTCTACAAGTCCACCACTACTCTTGCTCCTTATCTCACAAAAAAATAGGAAGATAAAAGATGCAGTTTCTTTAACTGAATAACTTGCTTGTTAGGACAAGTTAACGATTCTCTTTTGAATTGAAATAGACATGCCACAGTGATCTACTTGTGCAGTATTGCCCACGTTAAAATAATATCTGAATTTTTCCATGGTATATGAGTAACCATTTCAACCTCTGGTGTGAAATGAGAAAATTCCCAGTACCACTTTTAATACCTGGAACGCATTCCAGATAAAGTCTGCCTGACTATGTCTACCCAAGCAAAATGGAAAAATTATGTCATTTTCTCCAAAAGTTTTCATTAGAATCTATCAGACTTCAATAAATTTCAAGGAGTATGTGACAACCATCAGTAACAATACTAGAATTAAATAATTCAATAGCACTTTCCCACATGGGTATCCAGGAGCAAACTTCTGTAGTCTTAGGTTCTGGTTACAAATTTTAAAGTAGCACTAGCAAATACTCTCCTAGCTTAAACAGTAAATTTTTACACCTTTTCTGTGAAGAAACTGAAGAATAGTTTATTCTTTTAGATGAAATTGTTTACGATTAATTTAAAGAGCAATAGTCTCCTGCCTTGCTAGCAAACAAGCTGGTGTCCAATGAGTAAAATTTTATCTTTATATATAAACCAGCACCTTCTGAGTGTGCCATCTAATATAAATATACATGTATTTTTCCAATTCCAAAGTTTCTTTAAAATTCACCTTATGTTTCAGCTGTCAACAGTCCAAGGATAATTTCACATTTCTGTAGTACTGTGCAAGTTTAAGGACTAAGTTCTTTTTAATTCAAAACTTCTTCTCTATATAACTTACTTTCAGGGGTCAGGGACAGTCATCATTTTAGACTACATTTTTAACTCTGAATAATTCAGCCATGGTTCTTTGTGTTTATAAGTAGTTGACTTTAAATGAATGTGTAAAGTGTAGATACTCAAATGTATGTGCATGTATAGGAGGTGTTCATTATGAATTAATGTTAGAAAACATAAGCACATTCAATTATCTGCTTGATCAATTATAATTTCATTTATAACAGTAAGTCCTTTTTTTTTTTAATTTCCATACAGAAATGCACATTTTCTCATCCAGTAATTCACGTCATAATTCTGACTATCTAGGATTAGTAACTCTCAGATAATTATTTTCAAATTAATTTTCAGATGAATCCAGAGGGAACAATTTGTGCTGTGAAACTGTTCATGCACATTTTGGACATATGTGTGTTGTAACATGACACTTACAGACTGTCAATAAAACAGAACATCATAAAAAGTGATACCTATCTTATTTTTATTTAAGAAGGTGATTTTATGACTTCTTTTTTTTTTTTTTTTTAATAGGTTAGATTTGAAGAAACCTGAAGTATCACTAAGGCAATATTTTACAGTGGAAAATAAACTAAAACAATTCAAAGCTTCCTGAAGTTAAATCCATATTGGCATATCTAATTATTAGCATACCAATATTAGTTGACTTGCCAATGAAAGGGCAGGTGAGACTGTTGAGGGTAGCTTTAATATATGCTCTCGTCATCTGTAGAGGTTTCATCTGAACATGCAGTATTAATTTTGCTATTCAATTAAAAAATGTGAATAATTACTATGGCAACCCCAGAAATATATGTGGTATATAGTATGTTACCCAAAAGATATAGAAAAGTTCCTTGCAACTCTCAGTTGGATTTGGGTTGATGTACAATACGTATTTTAATTTTTCTCAGCAGATATTGCTTGCTAATTCTGACTATACTTAAATATTAACTGAGCTGGCTCCATTATATTTGTGACTGACTGTTACATTTTATTGATGAGGATTTTGACAGAGCTTTTAGGCTTACTCCTAAAGGAAGACACAGATTAATTCATCCCCAAACTAATATGAGAGAGAGGAGAAATCTCCATTACAAAGTTATGAGACACCTTCTCAGAAAAACATTTTCCTAATCTCTGATTGTTAAAGTCTTTCTTATACTCTGAAGCAAGAGGGTTTTCTATCCTTTCCAAAATTATTTCCTTCCTAGTCTGGATCTTGCACCGTTGAAGTCACAGGAAACCCATTCAATTAAAGTGGTGCAAGGTCAAACACTTAATCCTTACTATTACACATTTGTATATTCTTGTTATTCGTGTAAATGTTAAATCCTGTTTTCAATCCTGATAAGCTCTTGGCCTCAGCAATACCTTGAGGCAATGAGTTCCCAAAGCTACTTGTGTGAGAATGTACTTCCTTTAATCAGTCATAAAGTTGCATTTCAGTTTCCCTAAATGTCTAGTATTGCAAGTGAAGGGGAAGGGACTTGCCTGTTTTTCTCTGCATTACATTAATTTGCCCACTTCTATTTTTTTTCAGTCTGATTTGTCCTCTTTCTTAAGTAAACAGTTCAACCCTTTTCAGTCATAGGGAGACAGAATTTTGAGTGCTTTTCCTTTCTACTGGAAGCATTGCTGAGTGAGTTTGTTCTTGGTTTAACTGAACATTAGGTAGCAAGACTGCTACTTCCATATTCTTATCAAATAATACAGCTTTTCTTGATGTTACCTTTAATTTGATTTTAAAATAAGGTTTAATTTAACTATTTTGGGAAAGATAATTAAAGATTCTGATGTACAGGAAATGTTTTCCAGCAGCTAAGCTTCCTAAAATATATGTAAGAAAAATTTATGTAGACAAAAGACTTCAGAGTATAGAAGCAGACAAATAAATCAGAAGGAATTGTGGACAGATTTATATATTTTATGTACTTTAATTGCACTGGCACTTTAATTTTTCTGTAATTGCACTTTAATTGCATATATTTTTTGAAATTTTAAAAAGTAGTTAAAACAGCATTGTACTAGATGAAATAATTTCAGGCACTTACTGCAGATGTTTTAAACAACTCATGTGGAAAAATTTCATAGACCTATTATAGAAGGCATTTAAAAACTGCATTTGAGTAATTCTGCCTGCAATCAGCAAAGATCCCACAATATTGTTTTTTAGTCATCAAAGAAAGTAAAGCTGAAACCTGTGAACTAAAAGAGCCTATTCCTTTTGTCTTCTGTCCTCTGTCCTCTTGAGGCTCTGAAGTTTTGAAAATCATGAAACTTAGATGCCTCCTTCTCAATTTAGGAGACTAACTCAAGGAATTTTGCTTTCAGATATGTCTCTTACTGTTTGTTTCTTTCTGATCCATCTTCATATGGTACCTGTCTGAATTTTAAGCCCTTGAAACCAGAATTTCTGCCAGGTTTCTGTATGTGGCTAGTGCTTTGGATTTCCTTATGAGAAACACCTTACAACATGTTATTTCTTGAAAATGTTGGACTTTCTTTGAGTACCACTCCCAAATGTAATGTGTCACACCTGGAAGTGACTACAGTTAATTTGTGGAACCCAAGATCACATATCATTTTAGAAAATTTCAGCCTTTGAATTCTACATAATTGCACTTATGTAGCAGGCTGCTAACACTGCTGCAATTAATATTACAATTAATATTATTTTAGTGGTCAAAAGCCATATGGAAGGTGAAGACTCATTTTGTATAAGGCATTAATATATTCTACAATTATTCTTGAAGGATTTGTTATTGACTTTAAAACTAGAGGTAAATGTGGCCATGACAGACAAACTAAAAAAAAAGATAGAGGAGATGAAAAGAGCTAATAGCATCTCTGCCTGAAATCTATTGCTGTATATCTATGGATTTCATTGTATCATCAATGTTTAAGCTAAACCTCTCAGTTAATTGTCTCGGAGTTCTGCTTAAAGGCAAGAAATTACAGTATAGCGCTTCATGTTTGATTTTTGCTTTTCTGCTGGCATGCATCTTGCTTTTCATAGTCCAGGGTAAGTTTATTAGTATGTAGGTTATTTCCTCTGGTCCCATAAACAGATGGACCATTACTTATACAGATCCAGTATTGGTAAACCAATAAACTGTTTACAGGCCATTGCTAATGAGAAGCAATTATTTGTAATTTTACTTTTCGAGATGTTTATAGAGATAGTTCAGTGTAATAAAGTATATAAAACTGTTAAATTTCTCATAGCCTAGTGATGTGCACCATTAGTCACTGGCACAAAGGTAGTGTAAAAAAATAGCAGACAATTACAGCTGGATAAGTGTGAAAACTAGAAAGTGAACTGAGGAACATCCCTGATTCAATATATACAACAGAGAAATGAATTTGCCATCTTCATTCTATTTCTGCCCATGTAAAACTCTCCCTTGGCTTTAATAAAGGAAATAGATGGTAGGACACAGGGCAAATGTTCCAAATACCTACATTTTTAAGTACAAGTCATCTATACATTACCCTTTCCAAGCATAAACATAAAAAAGTAATGAGCAGTTTACTCTAGCTTAATATATAATAAATAATAAGTGCAATACCATTTAGAACTTTTATAGCACTTTTCATCTGGAAATCTCAAAGCAGCTTACACAAGGGGGATAGTAGGGTAGCTCTGGCATCAAAGAGCCTTTCAAATCATCAATTTGACAAGTGTAAAGAACACAAAGTCGGAATAATATGTTCATCCCATAGGCGGAGTTACAGCAAAATTTTGCATTAGTGCTATGTATTGAGTTTATTTTAGCAACAGTCTAGAAGGAGAACTGCAGCACTGAAGCTATGAAGATGTGCAAAACTGAAGACCTAAAGGTTAGCATCCAGACAGACACCAAAAAGCAGAAACTGAATTTTAGGCCATTAAAACATGTGTCACAATGCTCTGAATATCAGTCACACAGGTATCTCCACACCTTCATCAGGGGATGAGGAATGGCGCTAGGACTTAAATCTTACCAGTTCTGACCATACCTTGTAAAAGAATCAGGCAAGGAATAAATCAATAAAACTGTTATCTTTACAGATAACCTGGTTTTATGTGGACAATCAACAGGAGGATAAAGAAAGTTCAAAAAAAATCCAACAGAAGTTTTTGCAATGGGAAGTCTTAACAAAAAAACCCCACACTTTTAGCAAAAATGTATTACTGCAATCAACTTTTGTTTGGGGAGGCAGTGTTGTTAAAAAGAGCAATCATCACCTCCACAGCTGTCCTTTTGCTCCAGTTTTTCTTTCTTCATCTCTTTTCTCAGCCTTTTGCACTAGAAAAATTAGTGTATTAGATTAGTATTAGATTAAAAGGGAAACGATAGGAGGAAAGAAAGGAAAATATTTCATACTCATTCTTTTATTTTTTTGACCTAAAATATAATCTGAAAACTATAGTTTTCCACTGTTCTAAGTAAAAGTTTCAGGAATAAGGACATGCAGACCACATAAAGTACCTAGTATATTGTTGTGGATGCTAGTGAAGACAAACAACAATTTGATATTTCTGTCACAAATACTTTGTACAATTACATTCTTGGTGTTTCTGCCTCATGCTGTTTAACACTCCATCTAATGCCTACGTAATAGTCTGATAACAGAAAACGGTCAGGAAAGATCACCTGCAATTTCACTCTTCTTTCTTTTAAAAAGAAAAAAAAAAAAAAGCTACATTTAACATCTTATGGCACATTTTTCTAGAATTTTCAGTTGATCTTCCTTTTGAAATACTGCTACACAGACAGCAGGTTATATATCAATGCTTCTTTGATCTCCTACATTTAATTGGGGACACTAACAAGATCTTTCATGTTTAGAGGCCAGCAATGAGTAAAAAGCTGTTTCATGTAAAGCCTGACAAATTGTCTTTTCTTCTTTATCTTTTTTTTTTTTTTCCTTCCCTTTCCTATGGATGGAAGACCTAGTAGTCGCTTTGTTGTCTTAACGCTGTCAACTTCTGTCTCAGAGATTTTAAAAAATAAGATTACTATGAAAAGGAGAATCTTCAATCCTATAGTAGTGACTCGCCTGAATCTTTGCTGCTTTTCCTGGTGGAAGCTGGCAGATGTGCTGCTAGTCTGTACACGTACATACACGAACCCACTCCATCTAATTTAAGAGTAAGCAATGTATTTTGTGGTTAAGGCAAAATTAAATTCATTCCTATTTCAGAAGGCTACCTCCTTGTACAATGAATTACCTTTTATGAAAATATAGTGTTAACAAACTTCACAAACTTCTTAGGATTAGATTGTCTTGTATCCTTCAGACTTGTACAAAGGTATAAAAGAAATTAAGGAATTACTTTTTGTTATCTCTACTTAGATCTTGGTATTGGATCTCTATGATGTTTTATAGAGTGTTACATCCTAACACCGTCAGTGAAGGAGATGGTGTATATGAAAATTAAATGAATAGTCCTTATTTGCAGCAGATGGAACCTTGCCACATACAGAGGTACTGTTGAAAAAAAACCCAGAAGATACACTGTATCCTCACTCCTTTATTGTGACTTCTTCACTTGCACAACAATTCTGAGTATTTTGCTCTTACTTGAGACTTATTTTAAATGATTGCTAAAGTCAATGGCATATGTTTAATGTGAGTGACTGGTTGACTAAGTAATCAGCAATGTGTATTTTCATTCAAGCTCTGAGATACTGCTGTGCAGTCATTATGGCTGCATCAGACCTCTACTAGCACGTAAGCACAAACTATGGAATTCACTTTTTTAATTTTCTTTTTTTTAAAATAAGTTAAAAGAACACCAGAAAACTATTTGTAATCTCCTCCTTCGGTATGAACTTTTGCTGAACAAGGAAGACTGCATATTCTGCTTGAACAGAATTTAACTCTTGAAGCGGAGTGTTGTTGATTAAGCAATTGTTCCTGCTAAAGCAAAAGGCCTTAGTGGTTATATGGGCTATTCGGAAATGGACCTTTTTTATCTAGTAATCATCAAAGCTGACGGGTTGTATTTTCACCTAATCTATTGCTAATAAGCTTCTTTGTATCTGTCCATTTAGAATGATTACATCTTTAAAGCAGGTTAATTTAAAAGGTCACCTTATCAAACATTTTGCTATTGACTAAAATCTGCAGTCAGTCAATTATGCTTCATTCATGTGGCTGCCTACCTGCTGTCCTGTGATTGCCCATAAACTTTTATCTGAAACACCTGATTGCATTTAGAAAGCTGGCAATATTTAAATATACACAATCCTGAATATCTTTGCTCCTAACTTGGATTGTGTTGACTTGAGGCTATAGGAAGCTGGTGGAGTTTGATTTCACATCAAACGTAATGGGTGAGATTCTAGACTAACTGAAGTAAAAAACTTGGATGAAATTCAGTGAGGTCAAGTGTTCACTCACATTTTCAATTTCTAGTAAGAAAACAGAACACCACCTAAAGCTATTTGATCTAGCATCAATGAAGTCAACTAGAAAAACTATCACCGACTTCAAAAAAGTCATGAATTAGTTCCGAAAGGATTTCTTTTAACTGTCTGAAGACTCTCCAGCCTTTGAAACCACTTCAGGCAGAAGGCAGGCCAAATCCAAATGACTCAAGAAAAAACAACTATTGGTATAGAGGCAAAGAACTTCATCTCCTTCTCTTTTTTGTTTTGTGGCAGGAAGGAGCCCATTGGATGAGTGGGAAAATTAGTGATTTCATGTTACCATGCCTACACTACAAGTTTTTCCTAACACTGAAGTAATTCATGTGCATGAGATTATCAGAAGTGAAATCTGTCTTGCATTTCAGGCTTAAAATTAAAAGCCATTTGGCAACATAATAATCTGTTCAGTTGTTGTTTCTAAGGTTGGAAACCAGACCTGTGAATACTGAGATAAAGATGAAGCATGGCTATTATATTACTGGCATGCAAGATCATCACCTTGCATATGACAGTGGTTTGTCATCATCTAGGACAGTAACAGGAGACAAGAAAAACATTTTGTGAGTGCATTGCAAATGAAAGAGTTGCTTATGATGGATGAACAATAAAGAAGCATTAGTTTGTACTTGTTCAAAGCACTTGATAGATTCAAAGTTCTTAGAGGAAAGAGATCGCTGAAGGCTTCCTGTGTATCACACTCTACAGGACCTTCTTGTACTTCATCTCGGCCAGTCTATAGCAACCTACTAATGCTAGGTTTCAACAGCGTTATTTGTGGACAAAATGTGAGATACAGCTAGACGTATTTCACCCATTACTAGGGCAAGGATGAAAAGAAAAATGTCTGAGAAAGCACTGCAAAGTTGCATAACAAATTAGCACGAGGTGTGAAATAATGTAAAACTTCATCAGCAATCTAAATATGCAAATTTAATCACCTAAGTTGGTTTTTTTTGTGCATTTTGATAACAGAGATGAAATCAGATGTCTTCAAATAGCTTCTTTGAGAATCTGTCAAAACTCTGAAAGCAGTTCATCAGGCAGTAGCTTTGGGGAACAGTCCAGCACGTTCAGTAATTGAAGGCAGCACAGATGATGTGCCAGAAATATTCCTCCCATATACACTATCCACTTTCTTCCACAAGCATAGACAATTCATCAGACTGAATGAAATTAAAATTTTTCAATGCATTTTTTATTCTACCAAATTGAGAATAAAATCCACAGTATGAAACTAAATTACAATATTAAATTTCCTTATTTCCTTTCAGTTTCACATTGCTAAGAAGAAAAATGAACGACTGCTATTATTATTATTTAAAGTATAATAAGCTAAGTTTTGGGACTAAAACCCAGCATATTCACCTTGGTCAGATTTTTACTGGGTACTGAAAAACTCTGATGCTGATTTACTACTGATTTTATTGTAGTTCCAAAATTTGGAAAACTGTCAATATCATTAGGTCTTACAGTCAAAAGGAAGACTGAAATCTGCAATTAAGTAGGGAAAAAACCAACCAACCAAACAAGCCACCCTTCCACCCCCCACTTCTGATTTCAACAGAAATCCCAGAGTTTTATCAGTATCAATGTGTATTAGTGTCTTGCCCATCTTTACAAAGAGCCCATGCAAAATAAATTAACATGACTGAAAATTGATTCTGATTACTCACTGTACTGCAACACAAAAATAATTGTCAAAATATTTTTACATCCTTCCACAAGAGAAGATTTTTATTTTAAAATAGTTTTTGTCATTTATCAGTTCCTAATACCACTGATATGATCAAATCTTAATTGCCTCTGGAGGAAAAACAAATAACAGTCCAGCATCAGTTGCTGACCACAACTCTTGTTCTGATGTTAAAAAAATACAAAAAAGGTGAATTCATTTAGCAAAATTAATAAATAAAAAATGTTTTTCTTTAGAAAGAGTTCTCTTATACCTCTTATTGTAACTATAATTAACAAAGAATCCTATTATTTCCTTCTGGAGGGGTATTAATAGTATGTAGTTGTGGTGGGTTGACCCTGGCTAGAGGCCAGATGCCCACCAAAGCCCACTCTCTCACTCCCCCTCCTTAACTGGGCAGGGGGAGAAAAATATAACGAAAAGCTCGTGGGTATTGATAAGGACAGAGAGAGATCACTCACCAGTT
>NW_010297654.1:113406-144606 GCF_000700745.2 Antrostomus carolinensis | reverse complement strand
TGGCAGCGGGGGGAGGTTTGCGCTCGGGAATGGGGTTAAAGCGGAACGTCATCGCTCATTTTTGGCGCTTCAGTAGAGTTGTGCTTTTCCTAACTTCCTAAGTGCTGAAAAGGAAGAACGCCTGAAATTCAGTGCTTCCTCCTCTTCCAGTAAAACGTTGGACCTTACAGTGTGTTGAGACCTTGTGGAGCTGTCTCAAAAAGATCATGGAAGGCTGCACTTTGTGTTCTTCACGTTTCCAGTACGTACACAAGGCTCGGGAGTGAAGCGGGGCATGACGCCATTTAAAACAAAATCCTTTACATCAGCTTTTGCAAGTCAAGCCCAGTTTGACTTCAGAGAAAGCCCGACAGGCTCAGGCTTTATGTGTGACCCTGTGAAAATCGTTTGTCCTGTCAGTTTCTTGAGCTGAAAACACACACACAAATCATGTCTTTTTTTTGTAGCCTGAAACTTTTACCAGTCCTGCTATGTCTGCCTTAAGAAACTGTATAATGTAGGGAAGATAACAGGAAGCGTAAACCATACTGCTAGGTTGGGAGAAAAAGTTTAGCTTTGAATGAAACATTTCAATTATATGTCCTAAAAAGTGATAAAAGCAGTTTTGTTGGAGGAGGAGAGGATACTTGTGAAGCAGAGAATGGTGCAAGTATTTTGAAAGATGTGGATGTTCTTTATCCTCCTTAAAAGGAAACAACAATTGTAGCTAGCACTGGGAATGTTTGAAGGGCTGTTACATTAAAATTAAAACAAGTGTGCTTTATGTCTTAAAGTGTATTTGGGCTTCTGTAAGCTCTGTCCACTCTGCGTTGTTGTGTATGCACCTGCACTTTCTGTGGCTTTCTTAAGCAGCAAGTCAAGTTGAGGTTTTCTGTAACTTGTGGTGTATTATGGCACTGTTAGCCTGTCTTACAGGGCTCTGAGAGTGGAAATGTTAACTTCCTGTCACATTAGGCTGTTTGAACTCCTTTCTGTTCTCTGCTCCTAGAAGTCAACCAAACCATGAATCCATTAGTGGTTCCAGTTCTGAGTATATTTAAATGAACATGGAACAGAAGTTGAGGTGAAAAGTTCCCAGAATTCAGTAGACAGCCTCAGCGATACCTCCTCTTTTTTTTCTGGTGTGTACAATTATTGTTTGCTCACCTCAGTTTGTTTTCCATTCCAAATGTGAAGCATAGTAAGAATTTAAAGTACAAGTTAAGTGTTTGATACTTTTGGAGAAAATCAGCAAATTTTCAAGCATGCAGGCCCTTCTTCATTTCTGAAACGGTGTGGGGACCTGAGATAATAATTATCAAGATTCTTGAGGCAGTGGTCTGTGTCTTTCCTGTGCTGAGGGCTCCAGAACTGGATGCAGAACTCCAGGTGGGGTCTCACCAGAGTAGAGCAGAGGGGCAAAATCCCCTCCCTCGACCTGCTGGACACACTTCTCTTGATGCAGCCCAGGATATGGTTATTGGCCTTCTGGGCTGCAAGAGCACATTGTCTGCTCGTGTTGAGCTTCTCATCCACCAGCACCTTCAAGTCCTTCTCTTCAGAGCTGGTCTCAATCCATTCATCACCCAGCCTGTATTTGTGCTTGGGGTTACCCCGACCCAGGTGCAGGACCTTGCATTTGGCCTTGTTGAACTTCATGAGGTTCGCATGGGCCCACTTATCAAGCTTGTCCAGGTCCCTCTGGATGGTATCCTGTCCCTCAGGCATGTCACTTTTATTTTTATATATGTGTATATAATATTTCAGTTGTGCCAGCTGGTCACATAAAAGATACTGCTTTAATTCATAAACCTTGTCCTGCATACATCCCTAGACCATCATGGTAAAATACCACCAGATATCCAGTACTGGAGGAATATATCAAGTTGATACTTGATAACAAACTTCACTGGTTACTGAACTGAAGCATGCATGCCTCTGAAGAACAGTCTGTTGGATTTGTAGTTAAACACTATCCTATTTGACAGACTTTTTGCAAAGCTTATTGACTGAAATTTATGATGAAGGCAATGAAACTATTTTATATATGTGTATATATATCCCTAATGTAGCCTTTTTCTGGTTGAATCTTGGCTAGAGGTAGATTTAACTCACAGAATAAGAAATGTGTTTGTTCTTTTCTGTTTTTAATAGCACAGTTTATTCTCTTTAAGACTGAGTAATTTTAATGACTCATAAAATTCATTCTATTTTATTGTTTTTTTTCTAGAACTGAATTCCTACAGAAAATGTTGGTGGTGCAGATCTGATGTATGGTAGTACCTTGAAAGAGTATGAATATTTCAGCAAACTGCCTCTTCAGTGGTTCCTCGTTAGCATCTGAAGTGCACGCTGCTGCTGTTAATGGAGATAAGAGTACCCTCCAAAAGCTAATAGCAGGTAAATGTTTTCATCATAGATGCATTTTGATTACTTCAGAACTGAAGCTTTTTGTTTTTGACTTACTGCTCTGATCTTTAAGATATGCTATCATTTATTGATTATATGTATTTTTCTAATAAATGTAGTCCCGAAAATAGGACTGTTTTTTCTTACTTTTTATTGTCTGGTGCTTTTACTTGGTACTTCTGTGTGAAGTAAAATAGAAAATTGTTAAGTGAAACAGCCAGAAGAGTTGTTCAGAACTCCTGTTTCAAGGAATTTGAAATTCTGGAGAAGTGCTTTGAGCTGAAATATTTTGGCCCCAAATCCTTATTTTTTGAATCATTACTTTTGTGGGAAGTTTGATAAACTTGTTTTTACAGATCATTTATAATAGTTAATGAAATCTTGTCACAGTGTAGTATTTGGGACAAAATGAGCCAGCTCTATTTGTTACTTTGATTATGCTACTCTAACAATGATTATTAAGACAAATTAAATGTAAGGAGAGAGTCTGGTCCTGTTGAAGCTGAAGTGAAGAAAAATTCCCATCCATTAAAAGCCTAGGATTTGGCCTTCCCTCTCTGTCCTAGAACTGTGTAGCATTCTAAGTTAGTAGTTTTCAAAAGCAGTATATATTCTGTGTTCCAAAAACAATCTTAAACATATTGGAAGGTTGTCATATGATAGATGAAAACTTTGATTTTCAGAGTTTCTGATTAAATGCGATTCCAGCTGATACTGTAGAAGTTCTATTTGCTCAGCCTTTTTTGCAAATCCCATTCCTGGAGGTTTTTGCTAATCTCAGCCAAAAGATGTATTGTGAAAACACAAAGGAACAAGTACTTCTGTGTTTCTGGTACACCTTGTCAAATATACCACAAAACAGCCATTGGAACCAGATATGGAAATCATTAGTCTTTTAATGGCAATCATGCAGCAACAAAATAAAAATGCTGTGTGATATTTTTACCTGGGAGGGAAAACTGCATAATCCTTGCAGCCTTTGCTGTCATAGCAAAATTTGGCTTTTCTGCTTTGTCGTGTTTTGACGGGATATGACACAGACTTTGCTTTTGCCAGGACAGGACCAAAAAAAAAGTATTGCCTAGCAGAACAAGAATGTATCAGAGTAATATTTTTAGCTGTTTACCGGGCACTGTTGAAAGTATAGCTTGATGCCAGAAGTAAATTGAGCAATTGGTGTTATTCACTGAACTTCACGAGTACGCTTAGCAGCAGCATCTAATTCAGGACAGTTCTTCAGCGTTATGTGTGCGTGTGCTGGATTGCTTAATGACATTCTCCTAATGCAGCTGAGCTTTGCATCTTGATCATGTGGCTAGTGGTGTATGCAATACCATAAAGTCTGACTTTCTACTTCTTTTAGGGAGGGCTTTTTACCCCTAAATTCATTATTACTTTCCTCTTTGAGTTTCCCCTATTCAGTTATTAACATAGGAGGGGAATAGAGGCTGATTAAACAGCCTCTTAGAGCAGCCTTTCTAACCTGTTTGGTGATCATTTCTTTTCTCCCTCTGTAGCTTGATGGAGCATGTGTGACTGTATACAAACATATACATTGTATTTGCATATAACTCATGAGGATGGATGCATGTGTAATCTGCCACCCCATAGCCTGTGATTTTAAAGGAACAGGTATTTGAAATAATACAGTGTCTTCTGGACACTGTGTTCCTTTTGACATACTGTACTAATAAGAGGCATAAATAGCCAGAATCAAAGGTAAATAGAAAATTTATATAGAGAAAGAGAGCTTTGGAACAAAGTGTCCCTTTATGTTAACCACTGCTGATGCTTGGTTACGGGACTTTTATGGGTTAAATACCATAAAGTGCAGTACATGCCAAGTGTAAGTGTGCTAACAGTTTGCATCGCGTGAGTTGCTTAGTCCTGTGTCACATTGTTTTAGAATTGTATCATCTCAGGCTGTGGGGAATAGTCACAGTATTTTCTGTGTTTTATACAACACTGAACATGTCTTTAACAGTTCTTCAGTGTTATGATGAATGATGGTAACACTGAAGAATGATCATCTGTATGATTTCAATCCGAGGCAAAAAGGGTGCAGAAGTTAATTTAGTGTTTAGAGGATTGTTTTGCATTTAAGATATTTATGCAGAGTTCCAGGAAGATGCATCTAATTGTTTTAATTGTTTATAAGAACACAATAATGTGTATAATAGTCATTATACTGAAGTGTCCCTTCAGTCCACCTCTTCATTCTAAAGCCCTTACCATGTATCACTCCTGTACAAGTGCTTCTAAAACTCTGATACGGTGTTTCATTGTGAATGTTAACTATAAATTATGGGTTGCAAATACGCAGTTGCATGATTTTGTCTGATTCTCTGGTGCTCTCTTCCATGTTCTGCAATGTGGGAGGTTGACTTAAAACTCAAATCAGATGTTACAAGAGGCAAGATTCTTGCTACTAACAAGAGATGGTCTGTCCTTTAATAGTTAAGCAGAATTAATGTCCTCCTCCTGCCCTTTCTCCTCTTCCGATTTGAAAGATGCATAGAAATGTTAGAGTCTGATGCGAGTGCTTGCACAGGCTGTGAGGAATTGATGAGGTATGATATATGAGAGTTAAATTTTGGAATTGGGCCACTTGATTCCATGGTCTTCGTGACCTCCATTGGCAACAAGCTTCTGAAATGCATAATCTGGGTGGGGTGAGGATGTTGATTATGAAAGGGAAGGGATCAAACAAACTTCCTTTCTTAGGCAGGTATGTGGAAGTTGTTTTAATTTTGCCATGCACATTTTGGATATGCCAATATGTGAATGTTTAGGAGGCTACCTGTGCTTTCTTGATTGCAGAAAATAATTATTTACTGCAGCTGTGAGATCCACAAGGTTCTGTGGTTAGTGCATTTCATCAAGTTAGTCCCCCTTGCACCTGATAGTGATCTAGTAGCTCCTAGTCCTTTTCCTGTCTCTTACCCTGAGCACAGAGACACCCTTTCAGGGAAATGCCCACAGAACCTTAACCATTCTAAGGGGCTTGCAGAATCTTGTAAGCAAATGAAATAATAACAAAAAGAAGCCTACTGTTAGCTGAAGGTAGTTTCTTTCCCTTAAAAAACAGTGCAGCAGCTTCAGGCAAATCAGTGGCATCAGGTTTTGAAAGTCTTGCTCATTTTTGATTCAGACTGTCTGCAGTCATGGAAAGCCTTTGACATCAGCTACGTCACTCTTTGGGAGCTGTACATGAAATGAGATGTTAGTTGCTCTACTTAGCTGGGTTGTCCTTGAGCTTTAGGCCATTTTTGCTCATCTTGACCTTACTGATTTCTTTCTTTTGGTCTCTACATTCTGTATATCCTCTTAACATTATATAGCAGAAAGGGAACTTGGAATTTGAGAGAGAGGGCCTAGTTTTACACACTGCTGATATAAGAACAAGTGTTATGTGAGCATAAACTATGTGCATGTGTCTTTTTGGGAGAAATGCATGATTATGTATATCTTTTTAAAAATATATGTGATTGTGTAAGTCCCATAATCTTCAACAAATTTAAGACACTACTGAGGCTATGTTAACACTGAACAGTGGAACGTGGTTTAGTGATGTCTAAATTACCAGACTGAACTAATACTGGAAGAGTACCTGACTATACTCAGGTAATTAAAGAAACTGGCTTGTTCACTGGGAGCAGTGCCATGTTAAATTATGCTTTGGACCTCAGTATCTCTATGTTGCTGCACAGGGCTGCCTGGTTGCTCATAACTGGCTTTCATGTTTCTGTACTATGCTCTATTGAATGGAAAAAGTGTTTCTTGTTAGCTAAAATATTGAGACATAAGACATTGACAGTTTCACAATATGTATGTATAACGTTTAAAGTACTTCAGACTGTTTGAAGATAATTCTTTCCTCCACTATTAGAAAGCAGTACTTTAAAAGTTTAAATATGCACTGTAAAATTAAGCTTTTTTGATGTTTTGTATTTTGATGTGGAAAGTAGTGAATAAGATATATCCAATACTTTATCTTCTCTAATTCTAAGCAAAGTTCAGATGAAATTCTTATGCAGCCTTTATGCACGGTCCCACAGAAAAAAAAATCACCTGTTTAAAGCTACAAATGCAATTTTCTATTATTGGATTTATTATTTTATTTTTATTCAGTATAAAAATATACTTTGGTCATTCATTCATTTTAAAAATCCAAGACTCAGCTGTTATGCTCATTATGAGAAGGTTTCTAAAGGAAAAATGAGGAAAAGCTGGCAAGGATATTTGCAGTTCCCAGTGGCTTATCTACAGAATCATAGCTATTCTGTATCTTCATTTATGTAGTAATACAGTAGGAAAAGATAGCACACTATTCAAATCAGTTGAAGTTCATAGAATTCCAAAACAAATACATAAGTCTTCCTACATACATGCAAGTCTAAAAAAATTAGACGGGAGAACTAGGACGTTGCACTTTAAGTGAGGCAGTTGGTAATATGGTGAAAATGTAAAATCTGTGGAAAGGGAGGCGTCAATGTGGACAGTGTTTCTTCTGTATACTTTGTATTCTGATATCTCCATGGAAGCCATGTAGGTGCAGGAGTGATGATACACTTTTAAAAACCAAAGCAGAAAACAAGTCTTGGATTCAAATGAGATTAACAAATTGCCATGTAAACCAAGCTTAAACACACACACAAAAAATGCTTACTGATTGCATTTACAGGTCTAAATAAGAAACTACAGTACTAAGATTTTAATACTGTCCATCCAACCAGACGGGGATATGTGTGACATGCCAAGGGAGATCAGAGTCTGTACTGACAGGACTGGTAGTGAAGGTTACTTTCATATGTTTTGGGTAAATGGCTATTGACAATATGGTCCCAAAACTAAATTGTTAGAAATCATTAATGGGCTGGCAACAGAAATTTCAGTGAACCCAGAAAAGAACCGAGTCTTGAGCTGCTCTTAACTGCTGTGTAGGACCTGAAACAGTGTTACTAAGTGAGATTTTGAAACTCTTAACCAAAGTATACACAGATAAGCAACAGCAGCCCACTATAGTTGTGTACTCAAAAATTGGTGAAGGACATTAAAATGAAAACACTTGCTAAGAAGAATCTGAAGATTAGTCTAAAGAGTAAACTCCTTGCTTGCAGTGTGAAGCAAATGCAAAAGCACTGAACCAAAGGGAAAGTTTAGGAAGGTCAAAGGGAAGAGAGCATGGTTGAACAGCAGTGTAACAGTGGGTAATAAAAGCAAGAATATGTTATTCAAAAAACATAACCTGTGTCTGAGGAAGGTAGATGCAGGTCAGTAAAATGCTTTTTTTTTTTTTAAATAATTTATTAGAGGCATAAAAACTAATTATAAAACTAGTGGATTGTCAAGGTGAAGGGGCAGGCAGAGAAGATAAGGCCATGAGTGAAGAACAGAAAAACCATTTTTCTATATCTGCATTCAGAGAAGAGCTTGAAAAGGTTTCTAAGCTGTTTTTTACAGAGCAGAAAGTTTTCTCAGTGCAAATCACAATTGCTAAGCAAGAGAAGGTGCTACAGAATGAATCATGAGAACAACATGGTATTCACTCAGCAGTTTTAAAGGTACTTGGAAATTAAGTGAGTGAGCAGATGATTGCTTTAACTGGCAATATCCTGCTTAAAAGTGGTTTTTATGAAAAGCTTGGTTGGTAGGGAACAAATTTTAATCCTTGACATTCCCCTTGATTCACATTTAATCTGCTTGACTCCTCTGCTGAGTGAATCAATAGAAATTATAATTGAGAATACAATTACTGGATATGTAGATAAGTATAATATGCTGGGGAAGAATGAAGATTGTGTTTGTAAAGGAGAAGCATGCCTCTGATGGAGTTCTTTTGATGCATTAACAATCATGCAAACAAGGGAATATTTAAAAAGAAAAATTAACTTAAATGTTTCTTGAATAATTGTAGACAACATTGCTACATGGGAGATGTATTTAAAGTTGGGGTGTGTAAGACAGTCGATACTCATGAATTTATAGGTGCTAGTTTCTATGTGGTGGCATAATAAAAATATGAAACTTTGTAGTGCAGGATGCATACTAGTTTGGGTTTTGTTGGGTTTTTTTTTTAAAAAAACCCCTGTGAATAGAAATACAATGTTTTGATGTTTTTAATAGAACCTCAAAGTTCTTATTTAGCTTAATTGCTGCCTTACTAACTGTATCAAGTCAAGAAAGCTTGAGAAGTATTTTAGCAGTTTCCATATTGTAAGGCACTATGAAATAAATCGTGGTATTGATGTAATATTGACTTGTTTATGCTTTTTAAATAAAAACATCACTGTGAATAGGCTTCAAAGCTTGCTTTAGTAAGTGCTAGCAGGTTTCAGAAGGAATATTTTATTTACTCGCTGTTTATATTTTTTAAAGTAATCTTTGCAGCCAAGACCTGTAGAAATATTTAAAAATTATTTATAATTATATTGCAGAATGTTACTGGTGGTAGGTGTATTTGTGAAACTAATGTTTTCTGAGTGTATTTTTTTCTGTAAATGTATTTTGAGATGTCCTATAAATGCCAGTAAAAACAAGGTAAAAAGTAGTAACTTCGGGCTTATCTTGTACTCCTTTATTTTAATCATTCTGTTAATTTATAATAAGAAAGTACTACTTGTGATTAAAATACCCTTTTAAGAAAAGTGTGCTACTCTTAGATGCTCATTGACTTAATTGTTTCATGTGGGTTTTTTGTGTTTTTTGTTTGTTTGGGATTTTTTTAGGAAACTCAGAGCTGAAAGATAAAGAGGACCAGTTTGGAAGAACTCCACTTATGTACTGTGTATTGGCTGACAGGCTGGACTGTGCAGAAGCATTGCTGAAGGCTGGAGCTGATGTGAATAGAGCTGATCGTAGCCGAAGAACTGCTCTCCATCTTGCTGCTCAAAAGGTACTCACATTAACAGTGCTCTGCCATTGCATAAACTTGCAGCATTCACAGCAGGTATAAAGGAGACTTTCTTGTATTGAGGAAGCATGTTTTATCTTTAGAGGCATGCATTATTTTAGAGGCAAATAATGCTATGAGGTTTTTTAAAAACTTGGCCCATCTCAAAGTAAATCTTCAGAGGGTTACTTTTTTAATGTTTTTACTCAGCATATTTGTAGCTGCCTGCAGAGACAGTATAATCCATTGCTGTTTTAAGAATGTGTACTTTCTAGGAAAAATAGTCATCTATTTTAGGGTAGCCAGTTCTAAGTAAAGACTAAATTTTGTACACCAACCATGTCAGAGACTTAAGAAATTGCTGTAAGATACCTACTTGCCTGGTGTTCATACAGGCTTTAGATTTTATGACCTGATAGGCATATGAATATTTTAATTGTATTAAAAACTTAATTTTAAAAATTAAATTATTCCCAGGTTTTTAAGATACATTTTAGCATATAAAAACAACATAAATTCTTGTTTAAATCTTTTACTGTATGTTCATATTATGGATATTTGTACTGCAGCTATTCAAGGCAAGAGGTATTTTGCCTTGGCATAATATCTGTTAGCTGCATGTGCTATCCATTTCCTTTATGTCTCACTGCAATGAAACAACGGTGTGTACCATGTGATATTTGGACTATCTTAGATGTGTTTTCAGTTGACAGTGCAGCTGAAAAAAAGGTACTGTCTTTACCTTGTGCTGTTTTAGCAGAAGATTTTATGCAGTCACTCGCTTATTGTGTAATGTACTAGGCAGATGTGATTCACTCCATAGCCATGTAAGGGCTGGTGCCGTCATAGTGCTGGGCTGGCAGAAAGTGGTCAGGAGACAGCCCTTGCTGCTGGGCAATTACTCACTATTGATGTAAGCTTATGAAATTAACATTTAATGTGTGTAACATTTTGTCTTCAGTCTTTCCTTATTAATATTTTAAGATCTGCATTTCTATCATTAATGCCTTCTGCAAAATGTGTAAAATTAAAATTCAGAATAACTTCATGATCCATGCAATTTTGGCAGTTTTAATAATATTTTGCATTCTTCTTATTTCTCTCTGATACTTTTGGTTTATGTTCTCCTCTAACATAAGGGCTAATTTTTTTTTTTCCCAAAGTAAAAAAAAAAAAAAAAAAAAAAATCCTCAGTAATGAGTACTGAAAGTTGACTTCCAAACAGAAAAAGAAAAATGCTGTGAGAAATCCCATCTCCAAAGTTTTATTGTCAATGTTCATTAATAATGAATCTACAAACTTACCAGGGCCACTTTATAGGTTTTTTTTGTGTTCAAGCTTGTGAGTCAGTCAGTCACTGTCCTGCACTTCTTCAAAACAGGTTTATGTGACTTTCTAAATCTCCGTTCATTTGTAGTCACAGAATGACAATGCTTGGAGATTTCAGATTCCTAAACTGCACTTGAGTTGCATCATAATTTTCATTTTATTTGGAGAGAGAGAAGTTAAAATTAATGCACAGACCTTCACGTGCAACCAGTGAAGAGGCAGGAAAGAGAAGACACTTTTCCACATACACATTCTCAACTAAAGCAGATGGTTGTAAAATGCAGTTGGGTTTCCAGAGTAGAAACCTTCCTCTCTACCTAGGTACTAGAATTACTTTTGCCACTTTTTGCTGTCTCTTGGGAGTGCTTTCAGAACACCTTACTCATCAGATTGCACCACACTTCCTGAGGGCTGGAGTTTGTTGCCAGAATATTTGAGTCACAGGACTGTCTCAGAGGCAAAGAATTTGTGAGAAGATAGTCTTCTAATGTCAAACAGAAAGAGTGGTTGAGCCATCTTGGACAGTAGGAAGCTGATGTCTTCCTTCATGTGTTTAGATTCAAGATGGTGACTCTCCCATTAGTAATCCTGGTTATTGAAAGAAAAATAGGTTTCATTCTCTGCAGGATGCTTTTTGCTATAGCAGACTGACCCGTGCTGTCCAATGTTCTTTCAGTTCCAAGGGTTTCAACACAGGTAAAAAGTGAAGGTGATCTGATTATTTCAGTAACCCTATCGAATGCAGTTTTAATTCTAGGCCATCTTTACCAGCTCATGAGGTAACTGACATTTCAGAACTCAAAGTTGTTATGTCATCCTTGTCTTTCCATGCATTGTCCAAATGGCTTTTGTCACTGGAGCATATCTACAAAGCAATATTTACCCAGAAAGATGTATCAGGTACTCAGCAAAGGGTACTTGTAGTCTCTGTCTCAAACTTCATTAATGTCAGTCTGTACTCTTTGCAAGAAGTATGAGTTAGGATATTCCCTTACATATTGGTCCACCTCGCCACCTTTCTTTGACAGCAGATGAAGCAAAAGTGTTCTCACACCTTTCTTTGCAGGAAGGTCCTGAAGTTAATAAGGTAGGGTTAGAAATTTCAGCTGTTGATACTACTTTTAATAGCAATGCTTTTAAAAACAATTCTGGTTATACATTGGTATAATAACCTTTGATGAGTGGTTGCTTAATGGTAATAATTATGTTCTTAATGATAAGTCTTTTTTGGTGATAGTCATCCTTTGTATTACAGCTTTTAAGCTTTACACATCTGTTGGTCTAAAAAACATTCTTAGCATGAATAAGGAGCTGGAATGTTAAATTCTTTACTTAAATGTAACAAATGTATCTTTTATCTTGATGGAAAATATTCAAAATATACTATAATGCAATGTAAGATGATGGGATGAGAATAATTTCATTTAACTAGAAATTTACATTGCAGGCATCTACAGCTGAGCTAGTCATCTAGATCACTTTTAAAGTTAATGCACTTTAGGTTGCAGTTCCTTCACCCTGAAGTATGGATGAGTACCTTAGCACACAGACTAGCTCAGTCATCCTTTTAGGCATCTCTCTGATGTAGGTTTTGATGTTGTTGATGTCTAAATTGTGACAAATTAAATCTCACCCAAGGCATACATTTTATAGCCATTCATCTTTTTCAAATCTTCATTGACATGATCTTTTGTAGTACCTATCTTTTCCTCATCAGCCTTATGATGGGGATGTGTAAGTCTTTTTAGGCAGAAGGCCATGTGAATGAAGTTACTTGGTTTTTCTTCTTGGGTTTTTTTCTGTTCCACTATAAAGGTAGAATATTTTGGTCTCTCTCGTTAAATGGACAGGTCTCCCAAGCAATTTTGAAAGGGTGCACACCCTTAAAAAAAAAGAAAAGAAAAAAAGGCAAAAAGGAGAGTCATTAACTTCAGTAAATTTAAATTGAAAAACCATCAAACAAAAAAAGACCCCAAAAACCCAAACTCGCCATAAAATGATACAAATTATTGCAGGAGTGCACCTGTGAAGATTGCCATAGGAGTTTCAGAGGACAGTTGTGACTGCATGAACGTGGATATAATGTACTGGGAGCTGAAACAGTGACTGATTGCAACAGAAGTAAAATCATTAACATAATTTGCCAGTGATTTCACATTGAGGAATTGTATTATTACGTGAGTACAGATCGTTTAAACTGATAAAACTTAGATTATTATGAAATAAACATGCTGTGGAGACAGATACAAGTAGTGGGATTGCAGTTTAACTACAGACATTCATTTTCACTTACTTGTAAGCATGCTGTTGGCAATTTGCTTCCAGTCTGAAATTGCAGCTTGCTTAAACACCCACATACGATACTTCTGAATGGAAGTGTTTCTGTGTACTCAAATTACCTGTATATTATTTTTTCATTTATTTTTCATTAAGTAATTCCAGTTTAATATAAGAAAAAAAAACCAAGCCTGCTTCTTTCAGAATTTCTCACAGAGGATGCTCACTTACTAACAATCTGTTTACTCTGGGCAAGTAACAATCTATGAATTCCCCAAGCACAGCCTTTTGTGTTAACAAGGATAGAAGAAAAATTCAATAAGTTTTGTTGTTGGATGCTAATAATATGCACTTAAAATAATCTATCAGGATGCTTAACTGTCAGGAAGATATTAATTTTGGTTTCAGGAAGATTAATACCACCTCAGTGGGAAAATGTGGCTTTCATTGCCTAGAAGCATTAAATATTCTGTAGGTCATATTAATTCTTTGCTGCCACAGTTATTGATAAATAACAGTATATCCAGGATGCAGTTAGGAATTCTGTGTAAACCAGGAGGGTATATTTTGATGATCGTTAATTGTAACTTTTCTTAAACTAGAGAAAATTATTGTTCCTGTATACTCACCTGTAACCATACAGGTAAAGAAGGAAGTAAGAAAAGACAACATGTAGAAGGATAAGACATGGCATAAAATTAGAAACAGAAGACAGTCTTTATTTACTTGACTTATTTTATGAAAGCTTATTCCCAAGTCTTACCTAATGAGTACAGTCAGGGTAGTCCAAGAGCCCCAAAACTGGAAAGTTGTTTCCCCTTTCTTGTCCAAGTAGAAGTTGTTTGTGTTAAAAGCTCCCGAATAAAACTTGTGTAGGAGCAAGCTTATACCTTTTTCCCTCACTACCTTCTTAAAGATGTATTTCGTAGAGCTATAGTCTCTCAGGTCATTCATAAGGCATTGTTTGAACTGCATGAAAGAACACACGCGCTTCTAACTTTCTTTCCCAATCTATATCATGAAAATAAATAGTCATGGTGCCTTTCAGAGTTGATGATGGTCAGTTCATATTCTTTTTTTCCAAGGCTGGTAATCTTTTGTGATATTCCCTCTTGGATGAGAGCTCATAATTAGTAATGTTAATTCTGTGCATATGAGTTCATAAAGTACAAAAGAGCTTTACAGTCATTTTGTCATGCACGTGAACATACCATTTTAACTAAATGTGAAAAATCTGAACAAAGCAACGTGTGAAACAGGAATGTTCATTAACCAGCTAGAAGAGGTGATTTATACAGAGATCTGTAGTTTCCTCTGTGTTTAATTAAGCCACAGACAAGAACTGTGGTACAAATTTTTTCTTTACTATCCCGAACAAAGTGTTCTCTCTAGTGAACACAGCCTGAAGATGCTCAAGGGCAGAAGGCACAGGTCCTTGTATGTGATTTGTATGTGTTGTATTACAGATAAGCTGATCTAGCTACTAAAGGGTTGGTTCTGCCCATGGCCTTCCCCTGACCCCTTTTCACAACTGCAGAACTGCTTGCTGTTCAGTGAGTTGACAGAAAATTAACTCTACAAAATGATTAATTTTTGGCGTGTTTAGCACAAGTCCTCATGCTCCCAAATGCTTTTCACCATTGGTTCTGCTGATGCTACTGTTGATCTGTGCTGTAAGCCTAATTGAAATGGTTAAAAATAACTACAGGAAAAGTTTAGGAAGAAAAAACATTGTTACAGAGATCTGATTTACAATATGGTCCCCCAGAAAGCTGTGCTGTCACTGCTAAGGACGAATAATAAAGCAGACAGAGACTGTGCAGGGCTGGGACTTCCTAAATGAACCTTGGTATAATGAAAACTATTCTTAAAACCTTAGATAAGAATTTAGCAGTATTCCATTTGATTTGAGGGAGGACAAGGGAATCCTTTTGAAGGCTTTTGTGTGTGATAAATAGCAGCTGTGGCTTTCTTTCAGGTTCTTGTACATCTAATTCTAATTCTGCTATAGACTGTTCTTTAGATTTCATTTATACTTCCATTTGCCTCTATGTTAACCTGTCTTGATTTAGTGATCAGTGAGCAAAATATTAAAGTATGAAATGGTGATCTTGAAATCAAAGTATTGGTCTCCTCTTAGGAAACTCAGCATTCCAACATAGCTTCAGGGCATCTTAAATCTCACTATTTCTCCACTGAAACGTGCAGGGTGGCTTGGAATGTGTTCATACAAAAAAAAAGATCGAAGCATCATGTGTAGACTAATGTAGGTATGCTCTTTTGCATGTAGCTAGAGAGAGAAATGATTGGTCTGAAAATGTTCTGGGAAACCAAGCAATACTAGATATTAGGAGAGTGGTCAGAACCCTGCCTTGTATATTCTTTAACTATTCATTATTACATCACAGATGTGAAGGAGAGGGAAGACTTTCCAAGTCAGTTGTAGTAAATATTATGGAGCAGCATAATTGAAGCCAATTGAAACCCAGCTTCCAGTTGATACTTTAGCTTTTTGTAAAAGCTTGACAGCAGTTTTGTTGATATGGAGAGCTTGATTTGGACATTACTTTGCAAGACCAGTATGTGGTTCTAATATTTTCAGGCAATGTATTTTCAGCTTACACACTTGGTCATTCCTTGTTACAAGGTAAGAGCACGTACATTGTTGGTTGCTCAGTAAGTGTTAAGTCACTATAGTGATATCCAGCAATCATCTGTCTCTGTTGTCGAACTGTGGGTTAAAATCTGTCCAGTTCTCGTCTGCAGAAGAGAAAACTGTAGAAATAGTGTTCTACAAGTCAGGTTTCAGTTGCACAGCACATACTAAGGCATCTGAATCTGATTTCTCACTGGTTTTATGTTAGTACAAAATCACAGTTTAAGATAAGGTTATGCAGAAATTTACATGCCAAAGTAGCTCTTTTGACTTCAAGATCAGACTCTGTCTTTATACAGGATGCACTGATCAATATGGTGTGAATGCCTGTAGGCATGTGTAAAATTAAAATGGACTCTTTTAAATTATTTTAATAACTGTTGTTTAGTAAACTTGCTTATTCTTATAAACTAGGTTTGAAAATATTGCTTGCAGTTTGTGATTACCTCCCTGAATATACCTACTTTGCAGCAGTAATTTTGAGCATCAAGGGAATTATCACATGGCTAACAAATGTAGTGTCTGTCATTGTTTTCGGGTAGGACTGGATTGTGAAAGAGAACAAATAAAGCTGTGTGAGGCACTCAAATGCGTTATACTGTAGATGTCTGACAGATTTGCTCTGTAGCCTGCTGTAGGCAGAATGCTTCTATCTATTTCCACTTGTAGTAGCAAAATATTTTTCCCCATTTAGAACAGTAGAAGCAAAAGCTGAAGGTGGATGGAGGATGTTTAAAGAGAGGATTTAGATAAATACTACATAGTAGAGTTTACTTTCATGGAAAGAGATGGACTAGGTGTAGTCTTCTCTTTTACATGCACGTGAAGTGGTGATCTCCAGTTGCCTGGGGCAGTTCATGACTGGCAGCTGTCATTGTAGCATCCATATTTTAAAGGATTTTGTTTAAATTGTCAGGGTTACAGACCTAATTTAAAAGTAGAACAAAGGATAAATACAACTAAGGTTTTTGTGAAAGAGAATGGATTAACTCTTGCTATGTGTAAAGGATGTTCAGATACTGTTTTCAGGGAGGTACATCTGCTTGGACACAAGTTGAAAAACATAGCAGCATATGATTCTGATTCTTGCCTGTAATGAGTGAAAAGATTTACACTTACCAAGAATACTCATCATAAACCAATTATTATCAATAAATGTTGCAGAAGAAAACGAAGGAATAATAATGGGGGAGCCAATGCATCAAGTTAATAAGTCTAATTCTTATACAAAGACATTTACCTTTTTTTCTGGTATGATGAGAAATGAAGAATAGTAATTTTCCTTCACTACTTGGCAGCAGCTAGTCCTCTACTATAACATTGGTTTTTTAGCCATCAAAGTTCAAAAAAAAAAAAAAAAAAAGCTCTTAAAATAATAAAAGGGGAAAAAAACCCAAATGAAAATACTTTTAATGAACTGGGTAAAACCACATTGGGAGAGTGATATGTATTCCTTTCCTATGTAAACAAGGCATGCATTAAAAAGAATTAGAATCTGATAAATAAGAACAGACTATAGCAGTGAATATAACCTAGGATAAGTAGGAGGTTTATGACATAAACAATAAGGGAATTTTTCATGCTGAAAAACTGGAACAGCTCCCAAGGACACGAGGACTTGCTGTCGCCAGCGTGGGCATAAATGTCTTTGTGTGACTACGAGTTTGGGATGAGTTTCCTGCCTTCCCCCTGGTGTGTTGGGCTGGGCTGGGTGGGCTTCCAGGGGCCATCTCCCGCACAGGTAGCTGCTTCAGGGGTGACTCAAGTTTAGGGATTCTCAATGAGTCTGGTTTTGAAAAGGACAGAATGGTATTAAAAATGGGTTTTATCACCGCAAATGAAAACATACCTGTTAAATGGTATACAATATTATTTAAAAATTAAAATATTTGTCTCCTCGTTGCAGTGATTTATTATATTTGAAGTACATTTTGGAGCAGTATAGTAATAATTTAAATTTGTTCCTACAAATATATATGCAATTTTAATTTTTGAGTATTTTTACCAGTTTGTTTGAGTTTTGTGAGACCCAACTTACCTAAATGTCCTGCAGGTTCAATTTTTTGTGGGCAATAGTAATCTTAACAAATCTATTTGCCAAGCTATTCATTTAAATATCTATATTTTGTGATAATACTGTACTGAAATGCCCATCTTTTAAAGAGTTTAAGCATCTGTGTCTGATTCTAATGATTAATAAATATGCATTCATTCCCAAGAGTATTTTGTAAACCTAAGAAGTTAATACAGTCTGAGGACAAATACTGCAGTTCTTGGGTTTTGGTTTTGTTTGTTTGTTTGTTTGTTTTCTGAATAATTTTTTTACAGTGTTTAGATTTTTTAAAAATAGTGTTATGTTGCACTTGCATGTAGTTTCCTATATCTGTACAACCTAGCTGTTCCACAGGAACGTTCTCCTCAGTTAAACTGTAGATTTTTCCAAAGTAAAATAGCAGATATTCATGTCTTAGGTCTTCTTTAACTAAGGAAGCTTTTATTTTATTTAAGTTTTAATGTAATTTGATTTAATATTATTGTTAGTGGGCAATTTCAGAAGCATAGAATCCCTTGCTGGAAAATAAATTCTTTTTGGCATAGTTGAGAAATCAACTAATTAATTATGGCAGAGCAGTACTAATTGCTTTTTAACTGTTCCAAGAACTTGTGTATTTTTACTTACATTATTCTTGTGCTTGCATGATCTTAGCGGTGGTTGCAGTGTTTTGTTTGGGGTTGGTTTGTTTGTTCGTTTTTTTTTAATGTTCCCTTCCTGTTGGTTGTTGCAGCCTCGGTTCAGGGACTGTGCCCCTGATCTCGCTGTTAATGTTTATGAATAATACCACTGTACAAATAGTAAATGTTGGTGCTAATTTTCAGTTTGCCTTGATGTGACTTGTGAGGTCCTGTGTTACTAGATACTGCACATTGTCCTAGAAACAGCCTTTTTTTTTGTTGTTGTTGTTGAGAAACAACTGAAGAAAATTTATAATCTGAAATTCAAATGATGTATTCCTGGCTTATATCATGCCACTACATGAAAAGAAAATATAATAATATTAAATGGAATAGCAACCGTAACATCCCTCTGTCATGTTGCTCGGTATTGTTTAACAGCGCAAGTCCTTGCCTGGTCAGAACGCTTCTCAGCTCAAGCTTGGTTTTCTGGGGTTAATTTTCCCGGAGTTTCTGCCTGGGCTTGAGAAGAGCTCTGTACAAAGGGAGTCAGTACAGCCTAGTGGAGAGCAGAGTCATGAGCATTTGCATCTCTGGAATGTTTTTATTGACAAAGGGTAGTCTGCTATTGACATTTGTGTCCCTTGATGATACTTCTATCCAAGCTTATCTTTGCTGGTCAAATGCCTTAATTGTTCTGGCCTTTAATTCAGTCAAAGTTGGAGCACAAGTGGAAGAGAAAAGAGAAGGAACAGGTCTAACGGAGCATCAAGCTTGAGCTGTGAAGCTGCTGGCAACGATCAACCTGTCATAATGTTATGATTTGTTCATTTTTATACCATTTATTAGCCTTTACTTGTTGTGCCATTTGGCCTCCAGGGCAGATAAAGTGCTGTCTAATTTGGTAGGTTTGCTTCTGTCAGAGTGGCCTCGACAGAGAAGGTGTTAGCTGTAGTGACAAATAATCAATAGCTGTCGTTGTCATGAGGAACGTGAGTAGTTGGGCCTTTCATCTGGAGGATTAGAGGTCTAATTGGATTGAGAATAGGGAGGGTGGGCTGTTGGGTAACCCTGTCAGCTATGTTAAGCTGTCAAATGTCAGCCCTTCTGAAAGGAAGAAGGGATGGTTAGCTTTCAGAAACAAGGAAGAAGACATATGAAAGCTTTTTAAAAAGTAATAGATAGAAAAGTAGAATGGACTAACAGATGCTTTAACCCCTTCTTGTTTAATTATGCATCTCTGCAGTTAATGACCATGTGTGGTGTGCACTCTCTCTGTATCTCGCTTTCTCTTTCACACACACACACAGAATTTGTGTGAAACAGATTTGGCAGCATGATACCAAATTAGACTGGTTCTATGTCTGGAGAAATACCCAGTTAAGTACTCAGATGGAGAATATAAATGCAAAAGATTATGACATAGAAGAAGACAATATTCACCAATGGAGGGAATCATTTAGCAGAAACTATAAAGAAATTTGATATTTTGTTTTAATATTTTGTTTAAAGATTTGGCAGTCTGATAGTACCAGTATCTTTTTTGAGATATAAGCAGTTGTTTAGATGTTGCTGGAAGCAGAGTAAGCCCTACTGTCCAGTCCTGCATTGGACACTAAAATTGTCAGCTGAATTTTGTCTGTATTTTCTTACAGTTGTTGCTTTTGATCTCTTGCTCTCTGCCTGTTTCTTGGAGAAAGATTCACATTGTTCTAAAGAAGATCAATCAAAGGAAAGAGCCATTATGCTAGTAGAAATATTTTTTTTCAGATTAATTTCTCAGAAGGTTTATGGTAGTAATATTTACCTTACCAGAATAAAGAATAGGACTAGATTTTAAGGGATTTGTTTGTTTCTAAAATTACTGGAATAGTGATGTATTTGTTATCTTATTTTATCACTCTTTTCAAAGTAAGTCTTAACTGTAACCGTACCAGTATCTCCTTTCTCTGTGTAACACACTTTTCCCGAGTTCTATAGTACTTGGCCAAAGTTATCCTTTGTATAACTAGCCATCTCTTAAAAGGAGCTAGCATCCTTAACTGCTGGTCACCTTGAAACAACAGTTTTTAGAGAGGGGGGGAAAAAAGACCTTTATTCTTTATTGACAAATTTTAAAAAAGGACAATATTGTATTTTTCTTCTTTTTAATAAACTTGTTGATTTAAAAAAAAATCATAGGGTTTTTTTTTCTTGTTTTGATCATTTATTCCATAGAAGTGGTTTTATTATTGGTGTTTCAGTTTGGATTGATTCCCCTGCTCCTCCTCTATCTTCTACACCACTTATTGATGGCCATCACAGCTATTTTTAGTAACCTAATTGACTTATTTTCATTGTACAAACTTTTCTCACTCATTTTCAGGCACGGTATAATTTAACTTTTCTGCAGCTCTACTCTGCTTCTTGCTCTGTTAACTCTCCTCCCTTCCACTGTTTGGCTTTGTATCTTCTTTTAGCATGTTTCCTATGCTTCAAATAAACTTTCATGACCCAGACTACCAAAGAGGATATTGTCAGGCCCAAAACATATATTGTATTATTGTATTAGTGCCTCTGTTAAACTATCTAGATCTCAAGCATTTCAGATTTCATTTAAAGTAATAAGAAATCAATAATAAGTCTCCAGCTGCAATGATTTTCTAAAAGATTTTGAAAATATGAATGAAGTGCAAGCCATGGTGGCAGAACGCAGCAGCTCTGCTTGTGTTGTGTTTCCCAGTGAAAAGGAACTAATTCTGCATAGCATATGGAGTGATATCTTAAATATCTGTACAGCCAGCTGGTAGAATTACTTTATTTTAATCTATTAAATTCACAGTCGTACTTTTGTGAGTAAAATTTAGAGGAGTATCTGGGCTGATGACTTGCCCATTGTTACTTTTACAGATCTTTTCTCAGTTCTCTCTGTATCAATAATTTTTCATGCTGATATCAATGAATAAAATAATTCATGTCAGTTTATGCAGAATGTCAGTTAAAAGGGTGAGAAGCTGAAGTGATCTTGTCCTTAAAAAAACATTTTAAGTGACAACGTAAGGCTAAAAAAAAAGTGCATAACTTAAACTCAGATATTTTCTTGGGAAGATGGACTAGAACTGAACAGGATGCAGACATGGCTTAGGACAGTTGGGCAAAATTTTGCCCAGCAAAGGCAAGTACATTGTACAGGTACAAGCAGTGCTTTTTCTACAGAATGTTATTCTATGTTACTTGATGTTTGGTAGGTTTAAGTTGACTTAATAATACTGATTTTCAGCTTCTAGGTCTCTTCTACATACTGCTGTCAAATGGCTGTCCCCTCTCTCTCATTTTGTTTTCTTCAAAGGATAGGTGAAAATTCCTTCAGCGTTTGGATTTGAAATGTAATGATTGCATCTTAAAAATGTGATTATTTCTAAACATGGTACTATACCTGGAGTGTTATAGTTCATATCTGAATAGATTTCATTTTGTTTCACTTACTGCTGTTCCTTTAGCATGTTCAGCATTGTGGCATCCCTTGGTGCACAAGAGACTTGCCCAGCGCTTCTCCCAGGACATCAAAGTCTGCTGCCAAGTCTATATCTTAAAAAATAGCTTTACAGGCAAAGGCATCTCCCAGTTTGAGTGTCCTTTATAGAACATCGTTCTTGCATTAATTGCCCCTCTGCAGCTGACCTCAGGACTGATATTTAATGGTTACAAGAAGAAATATTGTTGTTGGGACTGAGAAACTGCTTACTTGTCTCCAGATTTTGCACTGACACATTAAAACAGGACTATCACTAGTATTAGCTCATCAGTTTGGTTTAGTTCAGTTTTGTGAGCTGTTTGGTGATTTCTGTTTGAAGGAGGTGAATTTTTCCAGGTATTCTGTAGTAAAAAGTGAAGGTATTTGTTTTCACTGATTATAAATATTATTCTAATTTTAAGTGAATTAGGTTTTTGATAAATGTTTCCACATACACTTCAATAAGTGTAGTACCAGCAATAGATCATTTTGAAACAGGACACCTTTCTGCTGAATTCTCCAGGAATCTTCTATCAGGAGTCTGACATGTTCTTAATCTGATGCTCAGGCTTGTCATTTGAATCAATAGCACACTAGATAGGATGTCTTCAGCATGCAAGGCTATTGCTATGGAAGGTATTTGAAAAATAAATTCAGATCTTATAGCCAGCCACAAACTTCAGGAGCACTAATCTTTCATTTATCTCTCTTTTTTGTCTGCAAACAGTTGTTTAAATTGTTGATTAAAGAGAATTAGGTGGATCATACACAAGTCAAAATTGATATTTATAAACTACATAAACAAATTCTATTGTTTCCTGGAAAGTGACGGGTAATGTCAGCATTTCGTAAAATGCAAAATTAGTTTACTTTTCGTATTAAAATTATCATTTTTAGTCTCTTTGTAAAGCAGCTTGAAACCCTTTTTTGTTACACTTTTTTTTAAATTAATGAAGAATACTACCAATTTTTATTAATAAGGAATTATTTCTATTGAAATATGAAGTTATTTATGTTATTAGCATAATATGTAGGTGTTGAGCCTCTGATGGGAAAATTTAAATATAAATAAATACATAAGATGTATGTTATCAAAGTTCTGCTGGTATGGTATAGATTTGGGAAGGTTTAAAGAAACACTGGGATTTAATTGTTATTTTAACTGCCTATAGTCTGAACAAAGAGAAATAAATCTCGTAGTTTTATTACTGCTAGGATGTCATTTGAGTACCCTACTAAGGCTTTAATTTATTTGCTAATAACTGTAAGTAGATTCTGACTTCATTTTAGATCTGGACCTTCACTGCAGTGATGTTCTGTACTAGACTGGGAAATTTCACTGTGGCTGGAGAACTTTTTTCATTAAATAGAATTTGGTATGTAGTTTTGTAATTATTTTCTTTATTGTTATAGGACTTAAGATGCTTGAAATATTCTTAAATCAATTGAAACACATTGATTTATTTTCAAATAAAACAGCAGCTAAAATCATAACTAAAAATGCCAGGAAGACAGGCTCAACAATAAGTGTATATGAAAAGTTTTAATTTTGCAAGCATTGTTCCTCTAGGAATCTGTTGGAACATCACATGCACAAGCCCTTAGAGGGGTGCAGTTAAGAAATACAGGGCAGAAGTGACACAGAACTGGTCAAAGTGACGCTGAGTAGCAATGGCAATTAGTTTGCTTCCAGAATTAAACAGTACTGCACAAAATTGGGATAAAAAGTGAGAACTTTGAATGGATTTGTAGCTGTTAGTGAGAAATTGGTTTAGGTAGAATTCTATCACGGGTAATACTGTTCTTAATAACATTTTTAATGGATTTTTAAATAGAAATCTGGACATAGCATAGAAACATATCTAGAAGAGTGGAAAATCATATGAAGTATATCTAGGTGTAGGTTTGTCCTCTTAAAGTATGACCTTATACAGTTCAAAAATTTCTGTGCGTAAGCAGATTACAGAGGATTTTTTTGTCTTGCTAAAATACTTTTGAGCAACTAACCTAACTTGTCTTATGTTTCTGGAAGAGAGGTGGGAAGTTTAGGAGGCATTAGATCATATACGTATAACTAAGCAGTCTTCGACATCTGCAACACATCAGTTATGTGAGGTATACAGATGATTACTAAAATGGAAAGAACATGATAAATATGGACATAAAACATTACTAGGATTTGAGAAGAATGTGAATATATGAAAATGACAGTTTTTATTAAAAAGACAGACATATATTTCAGGGATATATTTTCTTATTTTTTTTAACACTACTCTTAGTTCAAGACTGTTCAACTTAAAGCCATTAAGACGAAGAAATGTATGTAGAAAAGATTTTCTAATACTTGTATTTTGGGAGAGGAGGGGGTCAGTACTTGATGCCAAATCTTTCAAATCACAATAGTTTTTGAAATACAGTATTTCTTGAAAATATAGTCTTTGCTTCTTTATGAAGAGATGGGCAGTGATCCCGTAAAAGTGGAAGATGTTTCTCAGGTTTTCTCATAAATCCGAGAGATTGTGTGTGGTGGGTACTTCTGCCTGAATGATTTCAAAAGAACACTGCAGGAAAACAAGTTCAATAACACTAGAAGAGATCAACTGGAAATGAGACTGCTAATTGCATTTTCATCCTTCAAGTGTTTTTTTGCATGACAGACAGTAATTTCTATAGGTAGACCATAAAATTTAGAGCTGAAGAGCTGAGAACACTACACAGAAACAGCATGTACAGAGCATGGATAAAAGAGGTCAAAGGCTCTAAGATGCAAATACATATTTTCCTTCACCTTATGCTGGGAAACAGTATTACCTTGGTTTTCACAGCACTGGTCAGTTATTTTCTCTATTGTATTCTTTGACTGCATGCCAGTTGATAGTTCTGTCTACTCCTATGGAAACGAAGATACTGAAGCCAATCTTGCAAGAGGCTTTAGGGAGGAGTGCTCTAAGTTCAGACACCCCCTTGCTTTCAACTAAAACGTGTGATAGTCAGAACGGGCCTCAAGTTGTACTGATGTTCTTGGCTGATGTATTGCCTAAGATGCTTTGCCAGACAGATGAACATGTTTGGCTTGGGAACTGGTAAATAAGGTTTCTATTCAGCTATCTGAGGAGTTCTCTCCAGTTGAGTGTTTTACTTTTGAGTCTAGGATGCTGCTAACAAAGTTGCTAAAAGGGTACTTTGTGAGATTAAACCTGGTGTCAAAATTGGTGATGTTTTTGTCATGGTTGACTTGAAAGGATTAGTGAAACTTCACATATTTAAATCCGCCAGTATTTTGTTAGATAGAAGACATAGAATCATCCTTGTCCACGCAGTGGTAATAAATAAATACATAGCTTACAGATTTTTTTTTTTTCAAAGCTGTAGTTCAGTGGATGACTGTTAAGGTTGATGTCTAAAACAATAATACTAAAGACTTTCTTTTACTTACTTTTTCAGTTACTTTTTAAATCAAAGAGTTAACTGCTTGGTTTTGCTCAAATTAAGACTACACTTGATTTCAAGTTTTCTTGAATTAAACTGGACCAGCAGTGACTGAAGTTGTTCCAGAGCTATAAGAAATACTGGTTTCACTCCCTATAATTAATAAAGTTTACATTGTTGTATTTTATCTGTCTCTTCAGAGATGAGTTGTTTCCATTCACTATATTTTCAGTTATTCCACAGCAGCTTTACTGAAGACGCACATGGAAATCAAGTCTTCTGACTATTGTCTGCCAGCCGATTAGACAGTGCAGAGAACAGGAAGGAGTAGTTTCTCTACTACCTCTGCTGACGTTGTTTATAATGTAGTTAGGATAGACTACAATGGTGAGTAGACAGTATGCAGAAAAAATGAGCTAAGAATTATTATTTTCAATGTCTAATTCTTGCCCAGTGTGCCAAGTGTACGTCCGAAAGATTGAGGGGAGTATTTGAAGATTGAGAACATTCTTATAACTATTATGTTTAATAGAAACACTTCAGTGTATTTGTTCTGTAGGACTTTGCAATCAGATTGATGAATATGATCACCTTACTTTAAATTTAGGAAAAAAATTGATTTATTCTCCTGTTCTTTTGGTGTGGTTTTATTAAACGGTAACAATGTTTTTACACTTGCTATGCTTTAATGAAGAATGATTACTCCAACTGTTAAGATTTATAGATAAAATAGAATTTCCTTCCCTGTTCATGGTTTACATATCAAAATCATATTTATTATGGCAGAGGTGAGGAAAAAAAAGTTATTGGGAGCTTGTTTGTAATATAGCAATTAAAATTTAAAATATATTAAAATGTGTTAATATTTAAATGTATTCAAAATTATATATAAACTTTGTCATGAACTGATTTGCTCAAATAAGAATACTGTGTGTGTTGAACATATATGGCAATATAGCACATGATAACCAGAGAGACAGCCTGCTATTTTGTTGTTGACTCTGCTCATTTTAAGTAGAAACTGAGGTTCTAAGTAGCTATACTAATTTTATTTTGTTTTTTTTTTTCTGAACTGTTAAAAATAAATTTCCTGATAGTTAAGGAGTGTAAGAACGGTGCAGTTGTATACATTGAAAGGGTAACTCTTACAGGGCTTACAGCTGTTATAACCAGCCAATATTAATTCAGTTTCATTGTATTAGAAATGAAGAAGTTTCACTATTTCATGCATAGATAATTTTTCAAAACAAAAGTGTTGTTAATTTATTACTCTACATAATTCTTATTTGCAATTCAATTAATGTATCTACTTGGTAGTCTCTATTTTAGTAACTTTTCTTCTGGAGAATTCTTGTCAGATTTCTGACAGTTAGCTGATAATATAAGCACATCAAAATGCTCCTTTTGATGTATGGATTTAGAAGAGTATGAAGAGTATTCTGTTCCTCCCTCTCTCTCTATATATATATATTATAAGAATTGTGATAGTCACAGCTTCTGTTTTGTAAGTGCTTAGTTTGTTCCCTGAAAAGCTACTAAAACTGGCAGGTGTTGGTGGCAGGAGGTCCTTCACATGCTCCATGTCATCCTAAGCTGTTTCTGACGTTCTGAGAACATGCTTCTTCTCAAAGGGATACTAAAAGATGAAATAATCTATAAATAAACCACATGCACAGCTCCTTTTCTTCCCAAAGTTATTAAAATTCTTGGGTTTTGAAAATCTTTGACCAAGGTGATCTGTGGGTTGAAGCATCCTCTCTTCAGCATTTACTCACTGGAAATATATATTTGTGTTTATAGTAAGATTATCTTCTGTAAGATTGAGTAGGACAAAGACATCAGTTTCTGCTCAGTGGACATAAGCAGGTTAAATTCAGTTGCCATTTTTATTTTAAAAGGGGAAGCTTATTGATATGTTTATCTTTTAAAGGCTTAGCTAGCAATTAAGGAATTCAAGTTTTTGACTTTCACTGGTTCTTGAAAGCATCTGACAGGAAAGAACTGTTCTCAACTTTGGCTGTGGCATCTGTGCTCATCTGTTGACAAAGTGTGCTAAGGTACTACAAAGTGACTGCTATATTCTGCTTGGATTTTAAGGTAAAATCTGAATTACTTCCATGTCATTTGTATTTTACCTTAGTGAGTGTCTGAGTGCAGAGTACAATTTATTATTTGTCAGGGTGGAGATTTATACTGACTGTCGAAACTTCTATGTCACTATTAAATTAGAAATGATTTTGTGTTTCAGACCTGAGCAAAGATTAAACTTTGTGTAAATCCTGATTGCTTTTAAGGAATCCTGGGTTTAAAAGGTTTAATATCTAATCTGACTTTTAAAAAGTCATAACAATCTATTTCACTTTTTTGTTATCTTAGAATAAGAACTAGTATATTTGGGGCAGAACGTACTTTCATGGAAAAGCAGATCAGTAACATGGTATCATGCTGCATTTCCATGGAACTTTCCACCTCTTGTTCTGCCCCAAACTGGGTCTAAACCAAAGGAGCAGTGTCCATGAGTAAATATACAGGTTATAACCTACAACACAATTTGTTTTCTTGCTCTAAGGCTGTTGTTTACCTACCCGGCTATACTTTATTAAATATGATTTATGAATTTAGAAAGGAAAATTAAAACATGAATAATATTTTAAAACAACCGAAGTATAATCACTAGCAGTGCTACAATTGTGTAGTGTTAGTTAAAAGCAGACATGTTTTAACTTTGCAACTAATTCAGCTGTAGTAGTTTTGTGGTGTTCTGTTCATGTAAGAGTAAAAATAAATGAATTGTATATTATATTCCTCTGAAGAGGAGTTATTGATTGTTAAATAGTCTCTCTTTTTATGAAAGAATACTGAGAAAATTGTGCTAAAACATCTTACATAAGTGCTGCTTAATTAGTAATGACTATAATTCAAAAATCAAAATTTAATAAGCTAATAAATTATTAAACTGTGGTGGGATGTGTAATTATCAGATCTCCAAAATCCTTACTGTCATGAATGGTGAACTTGCTGCACTGAAAGTAATTGGAATAGTTGGAAAGATGATAGTCCAAAATGCAAGTCTGTGTGCAAAGAAGGGTGTGCAGAACAATAAATACAATAACAATATTTTATATATATTATTAATTTATTATTTGAAAATGACCGAGAATGAGGTCAGTGTGCTAACAGTGGTCAGAAAAGATACTTAACTGGTGAGATAAGTGCAAGTTTTGGTATATCTGACAAGATATTTGTACTAGCAATAGAAAAGTGTCATTGCCATTCAGCAGGCTACTTATTGGATCCTCTTCTAGTACACTCTGTAATCTCTGTTTTCTGTGTTCAAAACAAATGAGTTCAGATTAGAATGAGTGCAGAGAACTGATGATATTTTGGGGGGAGTGTAGGGTTTATCCTTTGTTATTGAAATAAAAAAGACCAATGCTTGTTTAGGTTTTAAAAGTGCACTGTAGTTTCATGAGTAGAAAGAGTGAAGTGTGTTTGAGCGGTGTCTTAAAAAAAACAACAAACAAAACTTAAAAAAACCACAACTGTCCCAAAACAGACAGAAATGTGAAAAAAAAATCCAAACCACTGAAATTTTGCTTAAAAGAAATCTCTAGGAATTTTTTTTAAAAGGATTAGATGTCCTTACTCCTTATGGTGCTGGAGGATTTGATTTAGTAACCTTGGGGGGTCAATTTTAACCTTCAGTTCTAATTTGTGGTTTATATATAAATATTTTTAAGGCTTTCTATTTTGCTGGAAGTATATGCCCTGAATACAACTTTAGTGCTTATGACTCGGCAATGAAGAACCCTTAAAAACCACTTCTTTTGTAAGGATCACTTTTAAATTGTTTTATATTCTTTTGGTCTGTCTGCTCCCAGTATGGGGAAAGCAGGTATGTAATTTTGAATTGGAGCCAAAGTAGCATCTTCATGGTTTAACAGCTTGGCATTCCTTTTAATGACCCCTGCCATGTTTACTAGGATATTATACAGAGATGCGGGGCTGCCTTTTTCCTAGTTCTCTATCAACTCTTACAGTCAACTAAAGCTTCACAAGCCTGTTGTAGGTATTCCAAAACCCAAGTGTAGCTGTCCTGTAAGAGTCAGTAGTCAGCTCATGTGCACTACGTTATAAATTATTACAAATCAATCTTTCAAGTCATGTTAAATATTTCAGATGGATTAGAATCGTTATGCTTTTTGAAAATGTGGCCTCAGCAATGAATAGGGAAATAAGCAATTTTTCTATACGTATTGGCCTCTTTTAACTCACTGATGACAAGGTGATGGTAGCCTACCTTATGGATGTGCTTTTGATGCTTGGAGAGATGCACATATTCCCCTGACTCTTAGCCTGATCTTGTACAGCACAGTCTCTTCCTTTATAAAATGGTGTTACATATATCTGCCTATGTAGTGTATTTTTAAAGTCCAAAGATGAAAAGTGCAGCCTCAGAGGTATATTGACACTACAGGGTAGGGGAAGTGGTTAGTCAGAGTGTAGAAGCACATGATTATATAGAGACCTATTTAACTTACCAAGAAATAGTGGGATGAGAAGGGAAATAAATTTTCACAGAGCTCTGTGTCATGTCAGCAGGATGTCTCTAGAACCCAGGTGAACTCTTTAAAGCAAGTTTGTATGTCTCTGAAATACATAAAAATTTGCTGTGCAAAATACTCATTGTCATTCATCATTATGTGCCCAGGAGAATTTTATTTGGGATTCTGCAAAATTGAGTTTTATTGTCCCCCTTCTTGATTGTTGGTGCATAAAAAATGGTAGTCTGGACTACAGTGAAACCAATATGCTGTCATTCATTTAGGATTTAGATGAAATAGTGCTATTTTCCCCTTCCATTTATCCTCCCCGTTCTTCTAGAACCACATCTGGTACAGGAGATGGATATTGATATACTGAGGCTTTAGCTCTACAAAATGGAAGTCATATAAGGAAAAAAAAAAAAACAAAACAACAAACCACTCACAGTGGAAAAGTGTTTGGACCCTTATCTACTTAATGAATATCAAGAGACATCTGTGATGAAATTTTGTTTCAGTATATGCACACTTGGCATTAAGGTCATAGTGACACCTCCATTTCAGATGGTGTTTTATTTTATGTAACAAGAGTCAGTGATCCAGGTTTTTACATTTATATATTTTATATGATGTTACTTTACATGTTCCTATTGTTGTTACATACTTTCAGTTCACAAAAGAAAAAATTTGTACGTTTTACAGGAACTGTACTCAGTTTCTTCTCAATTCTGAATCAGAAAAGCATCAAAATATAGGCAGCTAAGAGAAGGCGAGCAAGTGAGATGTTCCCAGTAAGTATTAATTGCAGTTGTTGTTCTTTTATCTCACGATAGCTGAGCAGTGATCCCAACTGCCATTACTGGCATCACCAGGCTTCTATCAAATGTAACAGAGCACTGCACATGACCTCTCTGCTGACACGTTAAGCTGTCTGGGCCTCAGATGGAACATGTATGATATCTCACAGTTGAGGAGAGAATATCCTGTCACCTGTTAAGGAGGTTAACATTGTGTATGCTAAGAAATTTCTGGAAGAATTTTGCTTACATGAAGAAAAAAACTTTTCATGAGAAACAGGATTAACTACAGCAATTTGTTAGCTTTGTGCTAGTCTAAGATTCAGGCTTTAACACATCTTGGAATGTATTAAATTATCTACATGTATTGAAAAGGTAAATTAAAAAATCCATTAACAACTCCGAATCATTCTGATACTGCTAGATATCATGGGGAACAAAAATGTCTGCCAAATCCTCTTTTTGATCTTGGATGCTGGAATATTTGCACAGCTATATTTTTATGATAGTGTTTTCTGTGTTACGTTGGTTGATCTATTGTGCTGTTACCAAAGAGCCAACTAGTAGACATGGGTAACATTATTTAAACCTTCCCAACAGTAATAGGAAAATATGATTGCTCACAACATTACAGCACAATTGAACTTTTTTGGACAGTGGACCAGTAGGAGCCTGTATCTGCCTGTTTGTTTGGGGGGAGGCTGAAACCTGGCCCAGAAGGG